>NC_135316.1:109658020-109915120 GCF_048772815.1 Callospermophilus lateralis | reverse complement strand
TCCCCTGTCCCTCTCCTACACAGACACACAGCCTGTCCTAGGGTGGCCTGCTCCCCTGTCCTCTCCTACACAGACACACAGCCTGTCCTGGGTGGCCTGCTCCCCTGTCCTCTCCTACACAGGACACACAGCCTGTCCTGGGTGCCCTGCTCCCTGTCCTCCCTAGAGAGAGATTCACGTGCTCACTGTGTTGTTCCCCTGTCCTCTCCTACACAGACACACAGCCTGTCCTTAGGGTGGCCTGCTCCCCTGTCCTCTCCTACACAGACACACAGCCTGTCCCTGGTGGCCTGCTCCCCTGTCCTCTCCTACACAGACACACAGCCTGTCCTGGGGTGGCCTGCTCCCCTGTCCTCTCCTACACAGACACACAGCCTGTCCTGGGTGGCCTGCTCCCCTGTCCTCTCCTACACAGACACACAGCCTGTCCTGGGTGGCCTGCTCCCCTGTCCTCTCCTACACAGACACACAGCCTGTCCTGGGGTGGCCTGCTCCCCTGTCCTCTCCTACACAGACACACAGCCTGTCCTGGGGTGGCCTGCTCCCCTGTCCTCTCCTACACAGACACACAGCCTGTCCCTGGGGTGGCCTGCTCCCCTGTCCTCTCCTACACAGACACACAGCCTGTCCTAGGGTGGCCTGCTCCCCTGTCCTCTCCTACACAGACACACAGCCTGTCCTGGGGTGGCCTGCTCCCCTGTCCTCTCCTACACAGACACACAGCCTGTCCTGGGGTGGCCTGCTCCCCTGTCCTCTCCTACACAGACACACAGCCTGTCCTGGGGTGGCCTGCTCCCCTGTCCTCTCCCACACAGACACACAGCCTGTCCTGGGGTGGCCTGCTCCCCTGTCCTCTCCTACACAGACACACAGCCTGTCCTAGGGTGGCCTGCTCCCCTGTCCTCTCCTACACAGACACACAGCCTGTCCTGGGGTGGCCTGCTCCCCTGTCCTCTCCCACACAGACACACAGCCTGTCCTGGGGTGGCCTGCTCCCCTGTCCTCTCCTACACAGACACACAGCCTGTCCTAGGGTGGCCTGCTCCCCTGTCCTCTCCTACACAGACACACAGCCTGTCCCTGGGTGGCCTGCTCCCCTGTCCTCTCCCACACAGACACACAGCCTGTCCCTGGTGGCCTGCTCCCCTGTCCTCTCCCACACAGACACACAGCCTGTCCCTGGTGGCCTGCTCCCCTGTCCTCTCCCACACAGACACACAGCCTGTCCCTGGTGGCCTGCTCCCCTGTCCTCTCCCACACAGACACACAGCCTGTCCTGGGGTGGCCTGCTCCCCTGTCCTCTCCTACACAGACACACAGCCTGTCCTGGGGTGGCCTGCTCCCCTGTCCTCTCCTACACAGACACACAGCCCGTCCCTGGTGGCCTGCTCCCCTGTCCTCTCCTACACAGACACACAGCCTGTCCCAGGTGGCCTGCTCCCCTGTCCTCTCCTACACAGACACACAGCCTGTCCTGGGGTGGCCTGCTCCCCTGTCCTCTCCTACACAGACACACAGCCTGTCCTGGGGTGGCCTGCTCCCCTGTCCTCTCCTACACAGACACACAGCCTGTCCTAGGGTGGCCTGCTCCCCTGTCCTCTCCTACAGAGACACACAGCCTGTCCTGGGGTGACCTGCTCCCCTGTCCTCTCCTACACAGACACACAGCCTGTCCTAGGGTGACCTGCTCCCCTGTCCTCTCCTACACAGACACACAGCCTGTCCCAGGTGGCCTGCTCCCCTGTCCTCTCCCACACAGACACACAGCCTGTCCTGGGGTGGCCTGCTCCCCTGTCCTCTCCTACACAGACACACAGCCTGTCCTAGGGTGACCTGCTCCCCTGTCCTCTCCTACACAGACACACAGCCTGTCCCAGGTGGCCTGCTCCCCTGTCCTCTCCCACACAGACACACAGCCTGTCCTGGGGTGGCCTGCTCCCCTGTCCTCTCCCACACAGACACACAGCCTGTCCTAGGGTGACCTGCTCCCCTGTCCTCTCCTACACAGACACACAGCCTGTCCCAGGTGGCCTGCTCCCCTGTCCTCTCCCACACAGACACACAGCCTGTCCTGGGGTGGCCTGCTCCCCTGTCCTCTCCCACACAGACACACAGCCTGTCCGGGGTGGCCTGCTCCCCTGTCCTCTCCCACACAGACACACAGCCTGTCCTGGGGTGGCCTGCTCCCCTGTCCTCTCCTACACAGACACACAGCCTGTCCTGGGGTGGCCTGCTCCCCTGTCCTCTCCTACACAGACACACAGCCTGTCCTGGGGTGGCCTGCTCCCCTGTCCTCTCCTACACAGACACACAGCCTGTCCCTGGTGGCCTGCTCCCTGTCCTCTCCTACACAGACACACAGCCTGTCCTGGGGTGGCCTGCTCCCCTGTCCTCTCCTACACAGACACACAGCCTGTCCTAGGGTGGCCTGCTCCCCTGTCCTCTCCTACACAGACACACAGCCTGTCCTAGGGTGGCCTGCTCCCCTGTCCTCTCCTACACAGACACACAGCCTGTCCTGGGGTGGCCTGCTCCCCTGTCCTCTCCCACACAGACACACAGCCTGTCCCTGGTGGCCTGCTCCCCTGTCCTCTCCCACACAGACACACAGCCTGTCCTGGGGTGGCCTGCTCCCCTGTCCTCTCCTACACAGACACACAGCCTGTCCCAGGTGGCCTGCTCCCCTGTCCTCTCCCACACAGACACACAGCCTGTCCTGGGTGGCCTGCTCCCCTGTCCTCTCCTACACAGACACACAGCCTGTCCCTGGTGGCCTGCTCCCCTGTCCTCTCCTACACAGACACACAGCCTGTCCTGGGGTGGCCTGCTCCCCTGTCCTCTCCTACACAGACACACAGCCTGTCCTGGGGTGGCCTGCTCCCCTGTCCTCTCCTACACAGACACACAGCCTGTCCCAGGTGGCCTGCTCCCCTGTCCTCTCCCACACAGACACACAGCCTGTCCTGGGGTGGCCTGCTCCCCTGTCCTCTCCCACACAGACACACAGCCTGTCCTGGGGTGGCCTGCTCCCCTGTCCTCTCCCACACAGACACACAGCCTGTCCCTGGTGGCCTGCTCCCCTGTCCTCTCCTACACAGACACACAGCCTGTCCCAGGTGGCCTGCTCCCCTGTCCTCTCCCACACAGACACACAGCCTGTCCTGGGTGGCCTGCTCCCCTGTCCTCTCCTACACAGACACACAGCCTGTCCCTGGTGGCCTGCTCCCCTGTCCTCTCCTACACAGACACACAGCCTGTCCCAGGTGGCCTGCTCCCCTGTCCTCTCCTACACAGACACACAGCCTGTCCCAGGTGGCCTGCTCCCCTGTCCTCTCCCACACAGACACACAGCCTGTCCTGGGTGGCCTGCTCCCCTGTCCTCTCCTACACAGACACACAGCCTGTCCCTGGTGGCCTGCTCCCCTGTCCTCTCCTACACAGACACACAGCCTGTCCTGGGGTGGCCTGCTCCCCTGTCCTCTCCTACACAGACACACAGCCTGTCCCAGGTGGCCTGCTCCCCTGTCCTCTCCCACACAGACACACAGCCTGTCCTGGGGTGGCCTGCTCCCCTGTCCTCTCCTACACAGACACACAGCCTGTCCTAGGGTGGCCTGCTCCCCTGTCCTCTCCTACACAGACACACAGCCTGTCCCTGGTGGCCTGCTCCCCTGTCCTCTCCCACACAGACACACATCCTGTCCCTGGTGGCCTGCTCCCCTGTCCTCTCCTACACAGACACACAGCCTGTCCTGGGTGGCCTGCTCCCCTGTCCTCTCCTACACAGACACACAGCCTGTCCTGGGTGGCCTGCTCCCCTGTCCTCTCCTACACAGACACACAGCCTGTCCTGGGGTGGCCTGCTCCCTGTCCTCTCCTACACAGACACACAGCCTGTCCTGGGGTGACCTGCTCCCCTGTCCTCTCCCACACACACACAGCCTGTCCTGGGTGGCCTGCTCCCCTGTCCTCTCCCACACAGACACACAGCCTGTCCTGGGGTGGCCTGCTCCCCTGTCCTCTCCTACACAGACACACAGCCTGTCCTAGGGTGGCCTGCTCCCCTGTCCTCTCCTACACAGACACACAGCCTGTCCTGGGGTGACCTGCTCCCCTGTCCTCTCCTACACAGACACACAGCCTGTCCCTGGTGGCCTGCTCCCCTGTCCTCTCCCACACAGACACACAGCCCGTCCTAGGGTGGCCTGCTCCCCTGTCCTCTCCTACACAGACACACAGCCTGTCCTGGGGTAGCCTGCTCCCCTGTCCTCTCCTACACAGACACACAGCCTGTCCTGGGGTGACCTGCTCCCCTGTCCTCTCCTACACAGACACACAGCCTGTCCTGGGGTGGCCTGCTCCCCTGTCCTCTCCCACACAGACACACAGCCTGTCCTGGGGTGGCCTGCTCCCCTGTCCTCTCCCACACAGACACACAGCCTGTCCTGGGGTGGCCTGCTCCCCTGTCCTCTCCCACACAGACACACAGCCTGTCCTGGGGTGGCCTGCTCCCCTGTCCTCTCCTACACAGACACACAGCCTGTCCTGGGGTGGCCTGCTCCCCTGTCCTCTCCTACACAGACACACAGCCTGTCCTGGGGTGGCCTGCTCCCCTGTCCTCTCCTACACAGACACACAGCCTGTCCTGGGGTGGCCTGCTCCCCTGTCCTCTCCTACACAGACACACAGCCTGTCCTGGGGTGGCCTGCTCCCCTGTCCTCTCCTACACAGACACACAGCCTGTCCTGGGGTGGCCTGCTCCCCTGTCCTCTCCTACACAGACACACAGCCCGTCCTGGGGTGGCCTGCTCCCCTGTCCTCTCCTACACAGACACACAGCCTGTCCTGGGTGGCCTGCTCCCCTGTCCTCTCCTACAGAGACACACAGCCCGTCCTGGGGTGGCCTGCTCCCCTGTCCTCTCCTACACAGACACACAGCCTGTCCTAGGGTGGCCTGCTCCCCTGTCCTCTCCTACACAGACACACAGCCTGTCCTGGGGTGGCCTGCTCCCCTGTCCTCTCCTACACAGACACACAGCCTGTCCTGGGGTGGCCTGCTCCCCTGTCCTCTCCTACACAGACACACAGCCTGTCCTGGGTGGCCTGCTCCCCTGTCCTCTCCCACACAGACACACAGCCTGTCCCTGGTGGCCTGCTCCCCTGTCCTCTCCTACACAGACACACAGCCTGTCCCTGGTGGCCTGCTCCCCTGTCCTCTCCTACACAGACACACAGCCTGTCCTGGGTGGCCTGCTCCCCTGTCCTCTCCTACACAGACACACAGCCTGTCCTGGGTGGCCTGCTCCCCTGTCCTCTCCCACACAGACACACAGCCCGTCCCTGGTGGCCTGCTCCCCTGTCCTCTCCTACACAGACACACAGCCTGTCCCTGTTAGCTTGCTCTCTTGTCCTCTTGTCCTCTCAGACACCCTTCCTGGAGTCAGCAGCTGCCTGCAGGCTCTCCTCTGAGTCCCCTGGTGTCATGGGCAGCTTCTCTGGACCCTTGGAGACACAGGAGAAGCTCTGTCCCACCTGTCCCCGTGACTGTGGGGAAGAACAGTGAGACAGCCACACGAACTCCCTCCTGCTTCCCTTGTCCCCTTTCATGGTGTTCCACCTGTTTGCAATTATCATCCAGAGGCCTGTGGTCTCCGCAGGGGACATGTGCTTCTGCCCTCCTCAGCTGCCCGAGCAGGAGGGCCGGCCCCACCCCGCAGCCGTGGGCTCCCGGCTCAGTTAGAATTCGGTTGGCAGGAGCTCTGCCTCCAGTGCTCTGACACCCAGGAAGACAGAGAGCCGGTCCCACCCGAGGCGCAGCCTACCTCCTTCAGGAGACTTCATCCAAAGCCCTTCTGGGTTCTAGCAGAACGTTCTGATCTTGGCCAAGTGAAACTGCTCTGGCGGTGGGCAGGAATGGCCCCCGTCTTCTCGTGCCGTCCTGAGTTCCCGACAGAGGACAGAGTGCGGCTGCACCTGCCGCCCTGTTCAGACGCTAACCAGGAGTCAGTGCGGACCCCACTGGCTCAGGGGCTCACCCACAACACGCTCCCATCCCAGACTCCAGCCTGGAGCTCCGGATCCCAGACCACCAGCTCTTCTTTCAGTCTCAGGTTCAGGGCCTCCACTGACCCTTCAGGTTCATCAGTTGTGGAATGACTTGGGACTTGGGAAACGCTACATTAGGGCTGATATTCAAGAGTACAGGTGGGCATATGGGGGTGCATGGGCTGCAAGGTTGGGCTGCAGGGGTGGGAAGTGCGCTCCTGGGCATGACCCCCCTCCTGGCAGTGTTCCCCATGGGAAGCTCTACCCCACTGCTGCAAGGGTTCCATGATTGTGGGCGTCCAGCAGCAGTCCTGGTCAAGTGAGGCGCAGGCAGGCTGTTCCAAGGACTTCCTCATCCATACAGGGCCTGCGGTGGGACCTGTCCTTGACACAGTGGCCTCTCTGTGCTTCAGCAGCATCATCTGCTTCTGGCCAGGCGGCAGGTCTTTCCCTCGCAGGGTGTACGGCGGAGGAGCCGGGCCACAGGACTGCAGCTCGTCCTGAACCAGGCTGGCCGCTCTCAAGGGTGAAATTATGCCCGGGGTCTCCCACAGGCTCGCGCACCTCCCGGCCCAGGGACGGATTCCCGCTGGGCCACCTTCAGTTCCCTACTGTTTGCATCTGTTTCCACGGCAGCAGTCGGCTTCTCCACCACCCTGCAGCCTCCCACTCTTGGGGGCTCCGCCGACCTCCAGAAACACGAATGTCAGGCCCAGTCGCTTGGCAGCTGGCGTCACATCCAAGCCTTAGAATCAGGGGACAGATCAGTCGGAAGGTGATCACTTAGTACATCAGGTTCTCTCACTAAGGAAATGAGAATAGAAAAATCTAGAAAAGAAATCTCAAGATGACAACATGCACACAGACAGACAGACAGACACACAGACACACACAGCGTAGGAAGTGCCAGGATGGCTTCTGTGCTCCCAGTCAAAGCAAGGAAATAGATACTGCTGAGGGTTTTAATGGGACGCCATGGTTTCAGGGTTAAACGGCAGAAGCACGAAGTCCATTCACAATGTAGGAGAGAGTAGCTGTCGGTGGGAGGAGGAGTCTAAAGAAAAGGGGAGTGAAGAGGAGGGAGGAGGAGGAGCTGGCTCAGGAAGGCCACGCTAAGTGCTCCGTGGAGGTGCAGAGGCTGCCGGAGGAAAGGTCTGCATCCTGCCAGGACCCACGGCGCTGACCATGCAGCGGGTCCCAGCAGGCTGGGGGAGGCGGCCCCTGCACCCCGGAGCGTCTCCTCACTGAAACCCTCCACACCAGGCTCCCTCCCTGCCGTCCACTCAGTGAGGTCACAGTGGGTTCTGCAGAGCCCTCACCTGACCCACAGGACTGTTCCCACTGTGTGACGAGGAACTGGCAGCCCCAGGCCCCCTGGCTGCCTGCACTTCAGTGTCCTGACTCCATCTCACCTCCCAGCTCCAGGTCCCACAAGAAGCCCCCCTCTGGCCCCAGGAAATGTGAGGGGCTCCTCTGGAGCTGGGGGACCACGGCCTTCGTGTCTAGGCTGGGGTTAGGGTTAGAGAATGGAGAGAGCCTCCTCATCATCACACCAGGGCAGAGGCCTGGACCAGACCCTCAGCCAGCACCTCAGCCCTCGCAGAAACAGGCCCTTCCCCAGCTGGCCTCTGGGTGAGCCGGGCAAGCCCCAGGGAGAGAGGGGGGCTGGGGTGCACCCGCAGTGTCTGTGACCCCAGCACGACCCTGCCCAGCCCACCCTGCAGACTTCCTGAGCTGAAGGATTAAAGTGTTCAACGGCCACATGGTGTGGCACCCATCACCGGATGAGAAGGACGTTGTGCCACCCGGGCTCTGAGAGCCCAGACATGTGGGGTGCTGCCCATCCAGCTGTTGACCACTGGCCCCAGGAAGTGTGGCAGCAGAGCTGGGGCTTGGCAGCGTGGGGAGGGTTGTGTGGACCAACCCACTCAGGAGAGCTTTCCCTATTCTAACAACTCATTCAACTGCCCTTGACCGTGGCCCTGCAATGAGTCAGGAAGTAGAGAAGGTGACACTTTTGCGGCCTGAGAAGCCAGCACACAACTCAGCAGCTGATTCGGCTCATGCGTCTGAGAGCAGTCGTGCACACGCAGCCCAGCCAGGTCACGCGTTGCCCTCAGTGGACTCTGGGGCATGGTCAGTGGACAGCAGCTGAGGGCGGCCGGCGGGCAGCTGGTTCAGTCTCCAGGTAGAGAGGAAGACGCAAGGCCTCTTTGGACTGCTCAGAGCAGGACAGTAACACTCCCACCACATTCTTTAGCTGCCTGGGACGCCAGGACTAGAGACAGAGCCACTCTTGGTGGGAAAGCTGCGGCCGTCTTGCCATCTACCAAAACTGCTGGGACGAAACCAGGCCCGCAGCCCCCCACCACAGTGGGGCCCGGGAAAGGGCCCGCGGCTTCTCTTGGGATCTAACTTTCCATCTTCAGATTGGAAGGGCTGGAAAGGTTGGCTCTTCTGGAGACTGTTGTCTGCCACCAAGAAGGAGAACGTGGGCCAGTGGGAAGACTTGGGTTGTGATTTAAGGTGCTCACTTCTGAAGTTAACGGAGCCCAGGTGTCGTCTTCTTCCTGCTTTCAGAGGTAGCTGTGAGAGTTCGTGCCCTGGGCTTGTGTTGGCCTGACTAGCCACTGAGCCCAGTTTCGCAGACAATCAGGGAGGTTGTGTGTTGATTTGACACAGTCACAGCTGACAGGCATCTGGGAGATGGGGCTCTTTACAGAGAAAAGGACTGGGTGGGCCAGAGACCGCGCCCCCAGTGTAGCAAAAGCCGGCGACCTGCAAAGGACGCTTGGGCTCCACTTATTCATCAGGTCATTAGGCCTCTTACAGCAAAATGCAGCCCCTTCATTGCTTTCTGAATGCAACCTTGTGAAGCCAGAATCTCACTGTCCTGCCGCCTGAGTGTTCTGAGGGGGAGGAACCCTTCCCAAACCCCCTCTCTTTCCCTTTCATGGCTGCCCAGATCGCTACTGTTGGCCCCACCTTCCTCCCGGGAGCCAGAGGCCTCATTTGCAGGCCAAATCAGGGAAAAAATAAAAGGACCAGGCTCCAAGTGAGAGCTCAGAACCAATGTCCCTGCTCGGAGCAGCAGACCCAGTGGGGGA
Source organism: Callospermophilus lateralis (assembly GCF_048772815.1). NCBI lineage: Eukaryota > Metazoa > Chordata > Mammalia > Rodentia > Sciuridae > Callospermophilus > Callospermophilus lateralis. The sequence continues at coordinate 109,905,968 of NC_135316.1, read as the reverse complement.
CTCCACCGGCCTCCCAGACCTTGCAGGCAGACAGAGCCATGTGTAAGCTAGTGTCCAGCCCAAGAGCTGGGAGTGGACCTGGGCCACAGGAATGCCCATCTCCAGGGGAGGGGCAGGGGGCGGGTCTCTGTTGGCAGGGACTGGTCCTGGCTCAGACACCCTGGCTCAGACTGTACACTGCTCAGGCCCATGCCTGGGGGGCCACACAGGACGAGAGGAGAGGGCAGGAAGGGCGGGAGCAGGGAGCAGGGGAGGCTGTTGAGCAGCAGGTCCTCCAGCGCCCGAGGGCCCCTGCCCGCTAGGCGGAGAGCAGGTGGGGGCTCCTTGCTGCGCGAGGCCCACCCGTGCTGTGCTGTTCCCCGGGTCCTGTCACCCACACCAAGACTTTAAAGTTTGGGATTCGGGGTTTCCCGTCTGAAGCTCGGCTTCAGGGGGCCTGTGGCCCTGCTTCCGTGCTGCAGACCTGGGATCTAGCCTGAGCATGAAGAGGGGCCAAGCCACGGTCCTGACTCCCTCTATCTGAGAGACGGAGTTGGAAACGGGCATCGGCACCGCTGTTCACAAGCAGCAGCACTCAGGACCGACAATGAAGGAAGCAGGAGTGGCACTGCCCTGGGGCCGGCAGCCGCCCCATCAGGGCCAGAGCCCGCCTGGGCCTTCTCCTGCAGCACCCCCAGGAGAGCAGCCCACAGAGTCCGTCCCCTTCCTCTCCCTCGCTGGCTCCAGCACCAGGCTCTCACAGGACACCCAGGCGCTTTAGAGTGGGAGGCTCAGGTGCCCTGAGCCACACACAGCAGACAGTCCTCACATTCCAGAAACTTCTCTGTGAACGCTGGTCCTCAGACCTGATGATGCTTGAGAGCAGATTCTGCCTGGTGGCCCCTGAGAGAGCCTTTGCTGTCCTCTGGGAGCATCACTCCCCACCGCACACACAGGCACAGGGACCTTTAAGAAAATCAGGTTATTTGTGTATTTTTTCCAAAACCTGAGCTGCCTGAAGGTAATCCTGCGGTCAGGGCGGCCCACGAGCTCCCCGCTCTCCCCTCCACTCCCCAGTTCACGATCTCCTTTCTCCCCCATGCCTGCTCCTCCCTGGCATGCCACAGTTCCTGCCCAGATGCAGGCCACCCCAGGATACAGGCTGAAGCACCAGTGCCAGGAGGTGTTTCCAATGAAGTCCCCACAAATCAGCAATATCAAGGTGCTGAGAGCGCCCACGTCTGAGAACGTCGTACTTGCTCTGCCTAGCGATTGTGTGGGCCAGTTACACACAATTAAATCACATACCAACTCAGATGGGGGTGGTAACTCATGGTACCATCAGTAAAATTAGTATCCAACACACAAGTATTTTAATTGCAGGAAAATATAATTGGGGGTCAAGAAATATTTCAGATCCTAAATTAAATATTGCATGAAGATAAAACTGAGGGCAGAATGTAATGGCAAAGGGAACAGGGTCAAATTTGTCTGTTAGGAAGAGCTTGTTTGTAGTTATTTTTAAGTGTATGATAGTGACTAGTAAATTGTCATGGTGTTATATTGTACTAGACATATTTAAAAGAGTGATGTTTTATCTTAAAATGCCAATATTTATGATATTTCAGCAATTAAGTCCTTTGCAACCATTGACAATTAGTATTTCTGGATGTGTGCTCACAACAGAGTGGGGTACTATGGCTGGGGTCCCCAGAGGGGGACGTTGTGGCGTTTCTCCATAAAGGGAGCTATTGGGGAAGCAGTGGACCTTTAAGAGGCGGAGCCTAAGGGAAGGTTTTTAGGCCATTGGGGCATGCCCTGGGAGGGGATCATGGAACCCTGGTCTCTTCCTCTTCGGCTTTCTGGCCAAAGTAAGCTATTTGCTCTGCCGGGGCTCCCCACCATTGCCATCTGGCACCTCCATGAGATCCATGAGATGCCCAAAGCAATAAGTCTGCCTGGGCTTAGACTGGAATCTCCAAAACTGTGAGCCAGAATAAACCTTTTCTCTTTATAAATTAACCATCTCAGGTGTTTTGTTGTTGTAAGGGAAGCTGACTAACACCAAGGGAAGCACAGCTTGCCATCGATCTTCCACAAAGGGGTATAGAGCACAGGTGTTGGGGTTTTTAGCCCCCCCCCCGTCTCCTCCTGACCAGCAGGAGAAGCGGGGAAAGCACGCCCCGACCAGGACAAGCCAAGAAAGGTAAAGGTCGACTGGCAGCCTGCATCCAGCCCTCCCTCACCAGAGGACAGACGCACCAGGGAGACCGAAACAGGATCTCGTTTACTGAGGAAGTACACACAACTTATATACTGCACAGGAGCCAATCAGGATAAAGGTCAGAGGGGTGGAGCGAGTTCACATGTACACCCATCCCATAGTCCATAAGGGAAGGCACGAGCTGTCCATGAGGGCGGAAGAGTCCTGGACCTGTCCTGGAAGTGGTCCACCTTTTCCGTCACCACCCACAGCACCGCCTCCTGGCTGATTGCCAGGAGCCATCCCAGCCACAGTGCGGCCCCAAGACCAGGAAGCGGGCAGCAAGCCATGCCCTACATCTCCCCCTTTTTGTTTTATTAGCAGGTGTTTGCCTTACTGGAGAGTGTGCCTGTCTTAGGTTGTCCCCCTCTGGGGATCTTACCTGTCATTGACTTCCACTCTAGCTCTTTGGACAATCCTACCTGCGGGGCCTGATCAGGCCCAATGGGAAGCCTCCAGGAAGGGAGATGGCTCTGCTCCCAGCTTACATCTGCACATCCCAGTAGGGGCCGTGGCCAACCTCGTAGGGTTCACAGTCAGTATCTTGTAAGACGGCGTGTTGCTGCCCGACCACCATCAGTTGAACAGCTCTGGCTGGATCTTTGAGAAACTGGAGGAGCCCAGTAGAAACAGCACTCCTCCTGAAGGAACAGACCTAGTCCTCCTTCTCCGGCAGTAAGCAGGTTTGGAGGACTACCGCAGCCAAGGCGTCAAGCTGAGATTGCAGGTAGTGCTGACAACATGGTGCACTGAGGCCAGCAAGTCCAGTTCCCATCCCCATGGCCACGATGAATGCCACAAGGGAGACCATGAGGAGTCTGGTCACAACCAGGCAAAGCGTCCAGAATGTCTTTTCATTTTCACAATCAAAGAATCACACCTCAGTGCAAAAAGCAACACAATACTTTACACATCCCACCGATAACAGGTCCCGCCATAGAACATCAAATGATATAAACAAATCTCCAATATGTTTTTTAAGCCTAAAATTACCATATACAACTTTAGAACACCAGATTGATATAATGCTCTTTTAAAGCTTCTACCTTACGCACTGTATACCTGAAAGATATGAACGCATTAATAGCATCACAACTACATTGATGTTTTTATATTAACCAAATTTAGCTTTTAAAGAAATTACATATTTGGATCCATTTTTTTTAATTTTTCATGAGCCCTCCTCATATATCTGCCAGTCTTCATACCATGTGTATGACATATGCACATACACACACAGAGACAGACAACACATAACACAAGTGTGCACACATAACACAATAGTAAAGGCCTTGTAGCTTTTCACAGGTAAAATCTCCATTGCAATGTTTAAAAACTCCACAGTTGATTAAAAAATAGAACTGGTCAGAAAAACATTAACCTAGATCTGTAAGATCAAAATCATGAGCTCAAAAAATGCAGAATCTAAGAAAAAGCAAGGGTCCTAGAGAAAATGATTGGCCAGTAATTAGTAAATACCATACAATTTACTTTTTGGTTTAATCTAGTTTGAGTTCAGGTAAAAAGACAACTTTACCCACCCCCCTTTTTTTTTCTTGATCCTCAGATGGGTCTCCTACTGAACTTGCAGGCTTCTCCCATTTGTATTTTAACTGAAGTCCTGGCTGAGGTCTGAAAGGACCAGGGAAAACTGCTATTCTGAGCAGAAGCCTCATGCCTAAGGCCATCTTTTAGACACACATTCAGCCAACATCATTCCCAAGAAACAACCTATAATATCAACACATTACTGCTAGACAGAGTGGAGTAACCCTTACCGTGCAGGGAAGGGAGGAGGGAGTTCCCCAAAGCAAAAGGGCTTTGGCAGCTGCTGGGAGTCCCTCAGTCCCTCCTTTTACTTACAGGATTAGTTCCTCTGGTTTCTTCCCACCCCAGGCACCAGTTACGCTCCATATCTCCTAACTTTTCAGTAGTCACAAGATGGCGGAGAATTTCCATGGGGGGTGGTGACAATATGGCGGAGGCCATTCTCCGTCCTGGCCATCTACCATGTGTTCCATGAGGTGAGGGGCCAGGGGAGAAACAGGCTTTGAGGGCAGATAATCTCCCTCTTCCTCACCAACTGTTCTGTGTGGTCCCAGGTGGCCCAATGCCCAAGGGTGGAGTGGGACGCGAAGGGGGACGCAGATGTCCAGGCGCAGGCAGGGCGCAGGGTGGGCCTCCAGACGGCTGGCTTGGCTCCTGGCTTGGCTCCCTCTCGAAAACTTCTCCCTCTTCCTCCCCCTCAGCATGCTTAGTGTGAGATTGCCCCATCTTTACAGGGATACCCTTACCTCAAAACTCGCTTGGCTTGGCTCGCCAATACTTTCTTCGTGTCCCTATTCCATGTCCGTGTTCGGCGTCCCTGTTCAGGCGCCAGATGTCGGTATTTTTAGCTCCACCCCCACCACCCCCACTCCCACCCCTCTCCTCCTGACTAGCGGGAGAAGCGGGGAAAGCATGCCCGACCAGGACGAGCCAGGAAAGGTAAAGGTCCCTCCCTCGCTGGAGGACAATCAGACTCGCCACAGGAGCCAATCAGGATAAAGGTCAGAGGGGTGGAGCGAGTTCACGTGTACACCCATCCCATAGTCCATAAGGGAAGGCACCAGCTGTCCATGAGGGCGGAAGAGTCCTGGACCTGTCCTGGAGATGGTCCGCCTTTTCCGTCACCACCCACCGCACCGCCTCCTGGCTGATCGCCAGGAGCCATCCCAGCCACAGTGCGGCCCCAAGACCGGGCAGCGGGCAGCAAGCCACGCCCTACACTCAGGACCAAGGGGCCTTCCCAGCACTTCTGTTATTGATGGACCTCCCGCTCACGCAGCGTCTGAGAGGGGGCCACTCCGCTCTGTGCCGACACAGAGCATGGGAGCTTTCAACGCACCAGGGCAAGAAAGAGGCACCTCATAAGTGTGCTCCCTTGTGATCCTTCCTGGTCACAGTGGTTCTGGGGGTGGGTCCCGGGGACCTCTTCCCCCAGGGTTCAGCTGATGGTCCCCCAGAACAGGCATCTTGCAACCTGTGGGACTCCCAGGAGAGAAAGTAATTCATAGGCATCGGCCGTGTTCCTGACCAAAGGAGGTGTGAGCCCAGGTGGGGACCTCCTGAGGGTCACAGGCGGAGGACACACCGAGACTTCGCCAGTAGAGGAGGGACCCAGGTGCATCTCGGCAGGCCAGAGCTAAAGGATGACCCAGGTCTGTCCCAAAGGCCTTGGGCACTCATCCAACAGAGACAGGGCAAGGGCGCCTGAGCTGGAGGCCCAGTCAGACGGCACCGTGAGGGCCCCGGGCAGAGCTAGTGTGCTCCTCAACACCTCGGAAGGCACTGGGCAAGCCCATGGGGCAGAAGGGCTGGCTCGCCTAGGCCTGGTCCCCAAGAGCCTCTCCCCCAGTGCCACTCCTGCTCCGCGAGGTCCCAGCCGCGACCCTTCCTGGAGCAGCAACAGGGGCCCCATGGCCCTCAAGACCCCCGCCTCATCCGCCGCTGGTCCTCAGAAACCCCGTGAGGGTGTGGATGAAGCATGGCGCAGGCTGCCTCTTTGCTTAGGCTCCCTAGGGTCAGTTTGCCTGGGCATTGTGAGGAACCCGAGAAGGACACATCCTCGTCCCGTTTCAACCAGGGGAACAGTAAGTTCCAGGTCTTCTCCCCCTCAGCAGACTCCCAGGTGCCAGGGCAGGACTGGAGAACTAGGAAGCTCTCCATTGACGCTTCTGCTGGGCGCCCACAGCTTTAGCATGTCCTCACTGGACTGATGGACAGAGGCCACTGGGAAGGAGCGGGGGAGCGGCGGTGAGCGTGGGGAACATCTCTCCATGAGGCCCCTTGCCGTGCGCAGACAGGACTTCCAAGGAAACGAGGGACACGGCCCCCAAGGTCTGGGTGGCTTTTTTTTTTTTTTAAAGAGAGAGTGAGAGAGGAGAGAGAGAATTTTTTTTAATATTTTTTTTTTTTTTAGTTATCGGCGGACACAACATCTTTGTACGTGGTGCTGAGAATCGAACCCGGGCCGCATGCATGCCAGGCGAGCGCGCTACCACTTGAGCCACATGCCCAGCCCCTCTGGGTGGCTTTTAAAAGCACTTTATTTTCTCAAAGCACTTTTTAAGTGAAACAGGCAGAGTCTACTGTGGGGCACAGCGGCCTCGGAGAGGCGGAGAGTGGGTTGGAGGGGGCTGCGGGTAGGACAGGCTGAGCCTTGCAGCTCTGCAGGCAGAGGGAGCGACCAGGTGGCTGAGCTCCTGCACACACGTGTTGTCACCTGGGGACACGCACACACATCCGCACACAAACGTCACATACATCCTTGCCACTCAGCTCGCCTGCTGTGGCCCATGTCCCCACATGTCACCACTGTGGCCAGTGAGCCTGATGTCAGCCCCTGGAAGGAGGAAGAGTCATCTTGGCCCAGAGTTCCCATCCATGGTCACCTGCCTCCAGGGGAGAGGGACAAGACTTCCTCTCCACAGGCAGCCCATGGCCTGCTTCCTCCAGCTGGACCCTGCCCCCTGCCATCTCCACTGCCTCTATTAACGTCATCTGTGGAGGAACCCACTGAGGAGGTCGGAGACCCGCAACCAGCCACTTCCTCCAGGCTCACCTCTGCATCGGCCAAGCCCTCCACAGGAGCCTCCAGGGGACACTGCTCATGCAAACCACAGCATGGCCAAGCAAGGACATGCCCCAGAGAAGGGAGTGGCTTTCCCAGGAGCACACAGCTTCCCCGTGGCCACGCAGAGACCCCAACACCCCTCGGCCCCTCCAGACCACAGTCTGGCCTTCACTGCTGCCGGCGACCCTGGAGAGGGCCAGGCCGGTGGACTCCCACAGTGGGTCTGGGTTTCAGTACCACAGCCGTCCCCCAGACCCATGGTGACGGATCCAGGACCCCTTGGATACCCGAGTCTGTGGGACTCGAGTCCACTACATTAAAGGCCTGGTATTCACAGGGAGTCCCCACGGCCCTCCCTAGGCTCCACGGCACCCGTAGATGACCTGCCATACCTGTGGCAGTATGACAGTCCTTCTGCGGTTCAGGGGAAATGGCAAGAAAGCGCCTGTGCGCGGCCATTGTTTATGAGACTTTTTTCCACTATTTTCAACCCATGGTTGGTTGAATCTGTGAGTTCCCAACCCACCAAATGGAGGGCCATCTGTGTGTTTTATTGTATTATTTCACTTTGCAAAATAACACATGCTTATTGCAAAAGCATTAGCAATGAGAAAATGCAAAGAAGGTCACCCAAAGAGAAGCGCAGTGAGCAAGCACAGTGCCTCCTGGCCAAGCGCAGTGCCTCCTGGCCAAGCGCAGTGCCTCCTGGCCAAGGGGAGTGCCTCCTCGCTGTCTCCTACAGTTGTCCCTGACCAGCACTCAGGTCCCTGGTTCCTGAAACCCATGGTCAATCGTACAGCGCAGCAAGATCATTTTAGAGGGAAACTGCGTTCATATGTCTTATTATCATATATTGCTACAACTGTTCTATCTTATCACTATTGTTGGGAATTTTTGCCTGATTTATAAATTAAGCATCCTCACAGGTGTGAGTGTACAGGGAAACCACGGTGCACATAGGGTTAGTCCTGTCCACAGATTCAGGCATCCACTGTGGTCTCATTCATGTCCCCCGCGGAAGGAGAGTGACTACCGAATGCACAACATCAGTTAGGTTAGTGTGTCGGCGTGGCTACACCACGGAGCCCAGACACTTGGTCAAACACCCGTCTGGATGTGCTAGGAAGTATTATTTAGATTAAACCAACTTTGAAGTCAGTAGACTTCTAGTTCGGCACATGGCCCTCCATAGCGTGGGCAGGCCTCGCCCCAAAGTCTGAAGCTCCCGAGGAAGAGGGGATTTGCTTGCAGACCACCTGAGGTCTCAGAACTGCAGCATCCCCTTCCCTGCTCCCCAGCCTGAGGCTCCTTCAGATCAATCATGTGAGCGACCTCCGTAACACACGCAGTCACACACACACACACACACACACACACACACACGCCGGCTCTCTCTGGAGAACCTCCTACACAGGCACATACATGACCTCTAGAGAGGCCCGGCCAACTTCACTCGTGGACACCGTCCTTTGCTCTGCGACAAACACCGCCCTCCTCCCACCCCTGCAGTGGCTCCACAGAATTCAGCTGCAGGTGGCCAGGGCAGCTGGGCCAGGGCGCTGATGTCCCAGACGGGGCAGCTCCCCTGCTCTTCTGTGTTTCCTATAAACTCCCTTCCGGCGGAGTGCCCTGGGCCAGGAGGAGAGTCCGCGGCTGCCCTGAGGTCCAGCTCACTGCCCCAGGAGCCCTGAGCCGCACTGACGGGCTCCAGAGCGGGAAGCACCCCAACTCTGTCTGCAGCCGGCTGCTCCCTAATTGATAATGTAACTATCAGGAGAGGCATATTGCTGCACACACAGCGCTTTCAACCGTTTATCACAATGTTGATCTTTATTTTAAATATAAATCAGGCAATCATTTATGTCTTTTATGCTCTTTGTATTTATTCAAGAATATTTAACTGTAGACAAAAAGTGACTTATTCATTATTCATCCCGAACAAGGCGAGTGTGGCAATTTGAAAAGGCTGACATTTGAGCTTTTTGCCAACACTAGCAAAATTATATCCTTCCCATTGTAAATCAATGAAGTAGAATCATCGTGCACAAAGGAATTAAATTGCCTTGTCACTTTAATAAGGCCACCTTACACACAGCCTTCAACCAGGCCATTGTGCAGAGAGACGGTGGATCCTCCGCCCGGCCGCCGCGCACAGTTGGATTTCCAATTAAATGAGTCTCCAGGTCTTCCACGCCACCCCTGTCCTCCCCGAGAGACGGTCCAGATGTCCCCACGCGACTCGCTATCGGCGGCACACACACCTCGGGCGGATGGGCACTCTGCCTCGCATGGCTCTTCCCAGTGCTGCCCACCCGGCTCCACCTGTGCCCGTCCCCACCCTGTCTCAGCGCCTCTCTGGCTCTGCATGACGAATGTGCACCCAGGCACACACCAGCACCACCCGCACCTCAGGCCATGATTCTCTGCCAGTTTTGCTTTCCCTGAGGAGCATCTGTGTAGCAACAAAGGATGACGCCTGAATCACACACCTTGGGTGGACGGTCGGGAGGACCAGGAGAGCGGGAACAGAGAGCCTGGCTGGACAGCAGCACAGAAAGCAGCTCCCAGTGCAGGCCACCGTGCCCGCACCTGCACCTCTGCCAGCCTTATCACACAGAGGAAGGAGGGGGGCCAGGACAGACGGCAGGACACGAGCAAGTCTCCAGTGGCAGAGCAGGTGCCTGCCGGGAGGGAGGAGGGCAGACGCGGAGCAGCCCAGGCCACGGGGCTCAGGACCAGGGCCCTGCACCTCCAGGTGAGGACTGGAGGGCTGGGGAGGGCAGAAGTTGCTGAGATACTGATGAGAACGTCTTCTGATATCCCCTTCTCTGAGCCCCAGGGACAGATGGCACCCCCTCCACGTGTGTCAGTCCCTCCCCAGCACTGTGACAGAACACCTGAGGAAATCAGCGTGAAGGAGGAAAGAGCTCCTGTGGCCTCTGCTCTCAGAGCTTCAGCCACAGTGGCCTGGCCCTGGTTTCTGGGCCCATGTGAGGCAGAGCATCATGGCGGCACCACGTGGCGGAGCAGAGCTGCCCGCCTCGTGGTGGCCAGGAAGCAGAGAGCGCTCACTGTTCTACCACAGCCCTGCCCCAACCCCAGTAAGCTAGGAACTACCGATGAGTCAGCCCTTCATGGGGTCAGAGTCCTCGTGGCCTGGTCACACATCCCAGAGGCCACACCTCTGCACAGCTGTGTTGAGGGCCAGCCTTCAGCACATCATCTTTCAGGGACACTCCAGCCCCAGCCCCAATAGGTCTCTCACTGATGGCCAAGACCAAACATGCTCAGAGCCAAAGGAAGTGATTCTCCTTTGGCTGGGCCAGGTCAGCCAAAGGGCAAGCAGAGCTGGGCTCTTCCCAAGGCTGCGTGAAGCCCCGTGCTCACCCAGCCCTGGCACACAGCCTGTCCTGCAGGCCCAGCCCCTGCAACTACCCGAGCCCAGGTGTTCGCCGTCGGCTTCTGTGACCCCAGGCTTCCTCCGGCCTTTGGAACGACTCGCTTACCCCACAGAAGAGAGAGCAGGTCTCACGAGCGTTCCCGATGCCGACTGCGAGCAGAGGCGAGACCAGCCAGACGTGGGGGCTGGGGGCCGACCACCACCTCACACCTGCACCTGCACACAGCACACGGCTGGCCACTCCACAGGGCCCCTGTCCTTCACCGCCAGTGAGGGGTGATAGCAAGGAAGACGGGAGTGTCCTCGGGCTGCAGGTTCTTCAAAGGACACCCTGGCCATCGCCCATTGTTCCGACACACCTGGCACGGCTCATGAAGAGGGGCATACAGAGCTCGGGAACGGCGGGGTGGGGCTCAGGGACCCCTGCCCAGCACGCCGAAGCCCTGGACTCCACCACAGCACCACAGAGAAACTCACAAGGACCATGTTGCACAACTCCACAAGTAATTTTAGAACCTAGGTGAAATGAACAATTTCCTAAGATTTATAAAATCGTCCCAAATAAAGATGAAAAGCTTAGACAGATCTACTTTCACAGACCAAATAATGTCACTGAAGAACCCTCTCAGAAGGCGAAGCTAGACGGTGGCACAGGGACCACTAAGAAACCACAAGGGTCTCAGGGTTACAGAAGTGGCTCTAGAGTGTGGAAGGAGGGGACTCCAAATGCAGTCTGGGAGCAAGTGCAGCATGGATATCCAAGCCGATAAGAACCTCAAAAGGGGAACTACAGATTTATATTTGTAAGAATATCCATGCAAGAATAATAAAATAAAATGTCAGCAAACAGAATCATCATGTCCAAGTAGACCATTCTACGAAATGAGAGGCCGGGTACACATTAGAAAATCGATATAATTTACCATATCAGTAACAGGTTTAAGGAAAGAATTATTAAACGTTATCCATGATATTAAAAATATACATATGCACATATATACCACATACACACCTACGTACAGACCACTGTGTTACCTAAATACACACACGACATCTCCATATACATCTTGTATAGACACGAGGAAGCACTGGTTTTGTAGTCTCAATATACACGGGTGTGTACGTAGTGGTGTGCACATGTATACAATCAATCCCTCAGTCATATGGTTCCCAACAGGGAACAAAGAGGCACTTCTCACTGAGGTCACAACAAGGCGAGGACCCCTGCTACCTGCGTCCCGACTCAGCTGTGCAGACACAGGATGAAGGCCACTGGGTGAGGAGGGGCCATGAAATGGACACAATCTTGGAAAGAGACAAAACTTGATTTGCAGATGACATAATAATATACCTGGAAAAACCAAAGAGGTTCAATTCTGAAAATAACACACAATTCAAAAATCGGCACATCATAAAATGAACCCACGAAAATCAGTGTCCGGAGGGCAAGCACACACAAACTAGAAACTCGAAGGAGGAGACACTTAATGGGAGAGGAGCTACAACAGGTGAGGCACTTAGCAATTTCAGCCAAATGAAGGTGAAGATGATTACGAACAGAGCTCAGAAGCCCAGCCAGGTGTGCTCCACAGACAGCTCCCGCCAGGACATCAGTCTTCCTGGAGAGGATGCGTGGGCTGAAGGGAGTTTCCAACAAGTGCTGGTCCTGCTCCTAAATAAGTTGGCTTTGAAGTTCAAATGACTGATTAGACTTGGTCACAGCCAGAAAAACTGAAGGGCAAGGCAGGCGAGGCACCAGACGTTCAAATGTAAGAAGCTTCGGCCATCAAAACCACGCGCTGGACAGACCAACCAAGGGCACAGAATCCAAAGTCCAGGGACAAACTCAAGGTGGCTGGAAACACAGTGCCTGACCCAGGCGGCACCCCAACCACGGGGAAAGGCAGGCCTCTGACGGTCCCACCTGCCGGGGTGACCGCGTAGCCCCCGGAAAGCAGGACGGTCCACGGCTCACACCAGTTCCCGGAATAAGCACCAGGCCAGGGGTCTGAGCGGGAGAGCACCGGAAGGAACAGGGTGAGACCTTAGATCTGCAAGTGAAGGGCACGAAGGACATCGTTCATGATTTAAATTCGTAATTCAAACGATGCTTAGTTTGACAGTAGAGATGGTTTTTAACTTCTGAAAACACCATGATCAAATCAAAACACAGGAGAGAACCTGGTAGAAATTACAAGTAACACATCTCGGAGGAAGGGCTGATCTCCCCGATGCAGAAATGCCCTTAAGTGAAGGAGACCAGCAAGACCAAACGCCAAGCAGACGCACAGCAGTGGCTCCTGCACACAGCACACGGAGGCCTGCGCCGTGGGACAGGGTGCTCGGCCCCACGCACACCTGCAGACCACACCACATGAGGAGGCCCCCCTACTCCCCATGCCGGCAAAACCCAGGCAAGGCCACACCCTGATGGGCAAGGGAGTGGACGCTGCACCTCACAGAGCCAGTGCCCAGTCAGCTGGGGAACCTTGGCCTCCTCCTCCCCCAGGAGTCCTGCCGCTCGCAGTGATTCATTCTGTGTGGCATTGTGTGCAATTGCAAACCTCAGTTTCCCAAGTGCCCATTGTGGGCAGAGTCACAAATGACGGTGCAGCCAAAGAAGGAGGACTTTGGAGCTACAAAAGGGAACCTATCCATAAAATAATGAAGAGAGAGTTACAGAATGCATTTTTATGTTAAAGCAAAATACAAAAGAGTGCATGTAGTGTAGTACCTTTGTGCCTGGCGGGTTAAATAAGAAAGACAAACATAGTTTTCAAAAGCGATTGCACACACATACACAGCAGCCTACACACCCACACACATTCAGAGAGGAGCAGGATAAACAAAAAATCATCGCAGCCTCGGGCTGACTGGGAAATAAAATGAAAGGAAGGCCTACAGGAACACGAATTCTCTGAGGACACTCTGGTCATGTGCCTTTGTCTTCCAAGCATCTACAAGATCGACATTTAAAAATAAGTCAAGAGGGATGTTGAAAGGCACCTCCTAAAAGTAAAGAAAGCAGAAGCATGTGACCCTGAGGCATGACCACCTCACAACACAGTCACCTAGGAGCAAAACCGACGCCAGCCGTCCTGGACCCAGCGCTCTGGCCGCACACGCTGTGGCCGGTATCCAAGGACAATGATCACTCAAAGAAAGCTTGAACCTGCTGAACCTTGTTGTCGCCTCGGGCCGTGGTGAAGTGCCCCTGGTGCCATCCTCAGTACCACAGGAACCTATCTGAGCTGTGGAGGTGTCACTGTGGTGCCTCTGGAGTCGCCCTGTGCAGGCTGCAGCCTGAGGAACAGCACATGTTGAAGGCTGGAAACCAAGATGCCTCCCTCAGAGAGGGGGCCTCTGCAGGAGGAGCTGGCCGTGGTGCTGCACATGCATCGGGGGGCCAGAAAGGAAGAGGGGCTCCCAGCACCGTCCGTCCAAGGGCAGGAGCGGCCACACTCCAGTGGCCACAACACCCAGGGCCCAGCCCTTACAAATGCCTCTCCAGGCTCAAGTAGGGAAGCCGTCTTGGAAAACCAGCTTGTTCCAGACCTGGGGCAGGATGGACGCAGAGAGAGCCTGGACTGTTTCACGTCCAAGGCAGAGAACACCAAGGTCTCCCAGGCACACCGGAAAGATGCCAGATCTCCACGAAGAGGCTCCCTGGCCACACTTGAAGCACGTTGGCCTCAGAAAGAACAAGAGGGCACGAGGCTACACACACTGAATTAGAAGAGCCCGCGAGTCTCTGGAGAGTTCAGAGAGGGACGGCTCCCCCTCCCAGAAAGGGCCAGGCAGACTGGGAGGGAAGGGTCCGCGGCCCCCTTCTGCAGGCCCTGGGGGACACTGCAGGGACAGGACATCCCTCACCCACTTCCGCCCCTCACTTGCTCCAGAGGGGAAAGGCGGTCAGGCCCATCTGGCCCAGCGATGGAGGGGCAGTGGTCTCTGTCCAAGGTACAGGAGCAGCAGCATCCCCATGCAGTGTCCTCTGACCCAAGCCTGCCCACAGGAGGGCAAGACTGACACCCTGGACACTTGGCAGGACAGCTGCCTGGCCCCCTGTGGCTGACGTCCTGGGAAGAAAAGGTAGCGGCTGTTTTAGGTCAAAGGAAGCAGAGACGCATCTGAGCGAGCACAGTGTGTGGCCATTATGGCCCCCAGGGTGAATAAAAGGCCCCTTGTGGCAATCGGGCAGGGCAGTGCCATGCACACCTGGCTCGCTGGGTGGCCAGAGTGTCACAGTGAAACTGGACAATGTCCGCTCCTGGAAGACAGAGGCCCGAGAGCTGGCTGATGATCTGTCCCAGGCCCAGTGGAGCCTGCATGTGCGTGAGCAGCAGGGACATCCGAGGGGGGTGGAGAGAGCTGCTGTGGTCAGCCATCTGGGACACGGGGGAGGGCCGGGGGCGGGAAGGGTGTCAGCCCGACTGTCAGTAACCAGCACACAACACACAACCTGTGGGTGGAGATCGCCCAAGCCAGGGTGCCCGGTTCAAGCCCCGACTCTGCTTGCCGCGTCCAGCCTCTCTAGGCCTCTATGTCCTCACACGGTGGCAGCAATGATCCCCCCACGGAGGGGTGGCACAGGGGCACTTGAGCCCAGGAGCCCAAGACCAGCCTGGACAACGTGGGGAGACCCCGCCCCAAAACAAAGCAAAGGCCTGTAGAAAAGGTGCCTGGCACAGAGAGCGGGTGGAGGGAGGCACCCGAGGAGGTCTGGAGGCCATTTAAGAGTTGGTTTGGAAACCGAGGGAAGGCTGAAAGTACCACAGGGAGCACTTCTGGGACGGTGGCTGGGAGGGCTGCCCCCCACGCCCTCCGCACTGCTGGGCTTAGCTGCTGGTGGAACCCGCTGGCCGTGAGGGGTTGAGGAAGGCAGAGCAAGCCTCCAGGCAGAGGGCTCCGACCTGCAGGGCTAGTGCCACCGCGGACCCGCACCCTGCGCTTTACTGGGAGAGAGAGCAGTGAAGAAGCGGAGGGACGGAGTGGCTTTTATCCCGAAAACAAGCCCCAGGGAGCCACACAACCAGTGAGACGGCCAGAGCCTGCAGCCAGTGGGACAAGGGAGAACCCTCTCACCTGCCCCTCGCTGCAGGGCACAAGGCCCTCGGTGGGCCACTCTGTCCTGGCATGGGGGCGGCAATGCGGAGGTCGGGGCCTCTAGAGCCACCTGGCCCTGAGGAGCAGCCCTGGGCCCCTGAGAGCTGGTCCCAGCTCCACACACACGGGGGTGGGCACCACGGCACAGAACCGGAGCCCATACTCTGTAACCACGAGAGGCCAAGAAAGCAGCTCCCCTGCCTGCAGGCACGTGCCCAGGCTGCGCCCGATGCGCTGCATTCCACCTCCGACCTCTTGTGAGCTCCCAGAAATGAGTGGCCAAACACTCGCAGGGTAGCATGTGGCGACAGGCTCGGCGTGGCTGGCTCTGCGTGTGTCGGCGGAGACAGAACACCCAAGGACCTTCCTCTGAAGGGCATTTTAAGGAGACAGCAATTCTCTGTAACGCGGTTACCATAGAGACTGGCCCTTTAAGAAGCGGGGAGAAGAGATGAGCATCTGCAATCAAGGGCCAGCAGAAATGGGTTGATAAAGGACGTTTGGGGATTAATTTGAAGCAGAATAGATAAGCAGGTTTAAAAAACCAACTAAGGAAAAGAAAGAAAAGGGCCGGGCGCGGCAGAGCAGGGCCATGGTGACGGGCTCTGTGGGAGGGAGGCCGCCTGTCCATGCCCAGGCAGAGCCGGCTGCCCCCAGAGGAGCTGGAGCAAGGTGCCCAGCAGGGCGGGGGGCAGCAACAGCCCAGGGCGGGAGGAAGGAGCTCCACGGGGGCTGAGCCCCGTCTAAGAGCAGAGGGGGCTGCTAAGGCAGGTGGGGAAGGCTGGGCCTGGACCTCGGTGTCTGAGGACCACCGGGAGAGCCCCCGCCCAGCCCGAGGGAATGGCACCCAAGGTAACAGGACGGAGCTTCTATCCCACTGGAAAACCCAGGAGGCAGCCGCCCAGGAAGGGAGCCGTGGGTGGGACCCGGGGCGTGGAGGATGCTCCCCAGGTCCCCTGAGTTCCCGCCACCAAGTAGGAATGAGGAGAGAGAGGAACCATCTACAAAGGATTGCTCTGTCCCCTAGAAATACCCTTCAGAAACTGGGCGTCCCGTACCCTCCTCTCCAACACGGCCGCACCCGCAGCACTGAGTCCCTGTCCCAGACCCTGTTCTGTGAGCCTTTGGTCATGTCATCTCAGGGACGTCACAACATACAGTGTCGATTTAAGAATCATACACTATGTAAGGTCAGCCTGGCAGATGTCACCTGAGTCACGTGACTAAAGTGACGCCATGAGGTAGCTTCGTGGACCCCTGAGAGGTAGAGGTGGGACGTGGCACCTCTTCCGTGATTTCTGTCACATGGGTGTGCAGCCCGGATCTGCTCGTGTGGATGCATCGGTGCCCACCTGGGAACGGGCCTGTGGTCTTCAAAAGGGACCCTCTCAGGCAGCCAGGGGAGTCTGCAGAGCCACCCTGGGGGGCAGCCCCAGAGGCACGAGCAGGGCGTTCCGACCCGGGTTCTCTGGGCAGGGAGGCGCTATCAGGAGACCTGGCGAAGTCTGGATTTCAGGGCGAATGCTGCAGTCCAGGGAGGAGGCAGCCAACGTCCAGGCCAACCTGCTGGTGTGGGCAGGACAGCTGTGGCCCTGGAAGGGCCCCTCCTGAGGAAGGACACGCTGTGGCATCCTTGGGAAAAGGCATGTGGCCACAGCTTCTTCTGAAATGGCCCAGTGGGGAGAAACTTTGTTTTCTGCGAGCTTGAGAGTGCTTCAAAAGCAGATTGGAAAGAACACTTCCCTGTGAGCATGAGCAGGACTGGGGCGGTGGGTGGGGGCGGGGGCCACCTCTAACAGGTCCCTCTGCCAGCTGACCGTGGGAGTACCCTCCAGTCCAGGCCAGGGCGCCTCTGTGTGGAGCACAGCCGTGTCCCCAGGAGCAGCACCTAGGGGAGAAAGCTTGTCACTGATTAAGACCACTCGGTGAGAAACCGGAGGACGGAGTATGCCGAAAGCAAGCCACGAAAGCATGCGTCCTTCAAGATGAATGTGCCTGATGCCACTTAGGAATGAAGAGTTGACCTCTTCCCCTTGTCCTTGGCCACCAGGAAGCTCAGCAGGAAAATGAACTCCTGTCACCCCACCCCCACCCCAGGCCACTGTCCCCAATGTTTCGGGCCACTCTTGTTCTGCTCATCCCCACCCGACACAGACTGGCCAGGTCATAATGGTGGTGTTCTCACCCATACTTTCATTCTTGGTGAGTCATCCTTAAAGATGGGAGTACAGTAAGACACCACGTCCTGGACACCCCTTCCTGATCCCAGGGCCAGCCACACCAAGGGAACAATGAGAGTGGGCCTGGACCAATGTCCAGACAAGTGTCACCTTGAAGGACCGGCCCTCTCCACACACATATAGAAACGGGGACAAGCCAGGGTTAGCAGTAGTAGCTGCCTTCTGACGGAGGCCAAGAGGCCGCTCCTCAGGACGGTGGTCACACAGTGGAACAAAGCTAGCCAGTGATGTCTCTGTGTTTGTCACCAACCCACAAACTCTCCTGGCCCTGACTGGGGAGGAGCAGGGCCTGTGGAGTCCCCCCAGCCACCACTGGACACTCTGGGGACACGCCAAGAGACAGACAGCAGGGCGACTGGTCCAGTCAGCCGCCGCTGGGCCTTCCCCAGAGCAAGTCTCAATGAGCCCGTCCAGTGCACCATCTCAAGCCGGTGTCTCCTCCGTCCCTACAACCTGCCTCACTGCCCAAGCACAGCCAGGCTGTGGCCTGTAGCTCAGGTTGCTGACGTCGATCTTACGACTTTAAGTCGTGTTGGTACTATGCCACAGAAACGGCATGGACGTTGATGGTGACTCTCACAAGGAGTTCAGAAGTTAGATAAATGAAAGAATCGCTCTCCATGCCTGCACCCAGGGTAAGCGCTGACCGGAATGGTATGCCACCTCCTGCATTTACTGTATGTGACTACAACAGGCTGACGCATTCTGTACAGCGGCACCCACCTCTTTTGACTAGACATGGCATCGGAGGCTGTTCCATACGATTTCTTGAAAAACGTGGTTTGGGACGACTGCCGCGTCCGTTGGCTGTGGCCAACGCCGACTTTCAATGGCGGTTGCTGCTGGGAATCCAGCCTAAGCGTTGGCTCTGGTGAGTAGGGCTTTGGCGAGCGCCTGAGCCCACCCAGGTTTGCCCCTCCTGGGACTGTCCCAAGGGGAGTGTCACCTTCTGTTAGAGGTTCACTTTGGAACTGTGACCAGGTGGCCAGGAGTCCTGCTCAAAACAATGACCGGACAGCTCCTGACACTTCATTAAGGTGACAAACAGCCATTGCCTGGAGCCATTGCTGAGCATGGCTCTGCAAGGTGGCCCCCATACTCAGCGTCTGCAGCAACTTGAAGGCTCCAGGGAGCTGATGACACAGCCTTCAGCGCCCAGGTAAGGCTGCGCCCGCCTCCCTTCCTCCCCGCCCTCCGCTGTCTGTGCTCTGGCACGGGAGTCGGTGGTGTGGCCCGTGCCGTGTCCCACCCCAACAGGCCCCCCAAGAACAAGTGCAGAGCACTTTGTCTACCCTGTGTTGACAAAGTTCAGATTTTAATGGCAGCGTGAGTGCCCCAGGGAGGGGACGATGTCCAGGAGGGCAGCTGGCCACCGAACTGCAAGCTGCACACAGGAGGCGCCGACCACTGGCGTGGAGCCCCACCCCATCCAGAGCCAGGCCCACGTGCTGCTGCAGAGGGCAGCCCCACAGGGGAGGCCAGGAAAGCCAGGTGAGGGCTGCGGTCCGAGGTGAGTGGTCAGCACAGAGCTCTCTTGGGGCCTGTCATGAGGAGATGAGGAGAGGGCCTCCCTTGGAAGTGGAAAGAGACTCCTGTGGTTGCTGCTGCCCGACACACTAACAATCCACCCCAAAATGCAGCAGCTGCAAACCCCATTTCCTCCACTCACAGGCCTGCAGCCTGGGCAGAGCCCAGGGCCCACAGCTCACGTCTGCCCTACGCAGCTCGGGCCACTGCCTGCGGGGTCTCACAAGCCTCCTGGTGGCCCCTCTCCTTGACCAGTGAGGTCTCCAGCAGGGAGGCAGCGGGCAGCAGGGGACACCCTCCACCCTGGCTTAGGGCTCTGAGCAGGTCATGACCTTGCCACAGGGTGGGCTGAAAGGTGGGCACACGCTGAGAAGGAAGGACCCAGGGACAAAGCCTCCACAGTCAGAAGAGGCTCAAGGCATTTTTCAGGAAGTCACCAGGCCCAGGTGCCTGGGGCCTGCACCAGTGGCAGTGGGTGGCTCTGGGGGAGCTCGTCTGCCCAGAGCCTTGGGCTGCACACCCTGAAGGGGCAGCCCCAGGAGCCCCAGTGCTGTAGGAAAGCAGACCTGAGCCGGGTGGGCAGCCTTTCCAAATGGTGTGTCGTGTGGGCGGGTGTTAAGGTCTGAAAACAAGTCAGATTGGCACCTGTTATTTTGCCAGAGAAATGTTAGAGTCTGTAAACAAGTCTGGATGGCGCCTGGCCAAATGCCAGAGGGAGTGGTTTGTGAAGTAACAAAAGCGAGCCATTAAGTGTGGAGATTCCTTATTGGTTGACTGCTGTATCTATTTTATGCTAATTAGATAGGCTGTGTAAAATGTATAAATATCGCTCAGATCCTACAATAAACGGCTCTCATTCCTGCTGCATCAACCTACACAAGTTGTTCGTCACCCCCCGTTTATTTTGCCCAGCCAGCGGGGCTGCGGCAGGCGGGTAGGTCCCGGACCCCAGGAGGAACCCTGACGAGACAGCGGAGCATTTTTAGCAAACCTGACACAGGTTCTTCCGGTTCTTGTGTGTCCTTGCTCTCAGCCAGCCTCAAGTCATTCTGTGAGGGTCCATTCTGCCTGGGCACTTGGCCTCACGCTGCAGAATGAAGACCCACAGGTCCTGGGAATG
Organism: Callospermophilus lateralis; assembly: GCF_048772815.1. Classification (NCBI taxonomy): domain Eukaryota; kingdom Metazoa; phylum Chordata; class Mammalia; order Rodentia; family Sciuridae; genus Callospermophilus; species Callospermophilus lateralis. The sequence goes on along the minus strand of NC_135316.1, from coordinate 109,885,718 downwards.
GAGGCGTGGGCTCCCGCACAGTCCAGCCACGATCCAGCTGTGCGGCCGGCCACGCGCCTCAGCCCCTCTGAACTGGCACAACTAGGAAGTGAGACCTCGGTGCTGCAGGGGGACATGGCTCCAGGAGAGAAAGTCTGCCTCAGCTTAAAGCCGAGCAGGATGCAGCGCACAGGCTTCTCCAGCCAGGCCTGGCCTTCGGGCGGCCCGCCTCAGACGGCCCGCACCCCCTCCCTCCCTCCCTCCCTCCTTCCTCCCTCCCTCCCTTCCTTCCCAGCTCCCGCTCTCAGGACCTCAGCACCCCTGCTTCCACCCCTCCTGTCCCCAGCTCACCTGTCCCCGTCCCTCCCTCGCCCGTCCTCTCCACACAGACCATTGTCCACCCTCCTTGCATTAGAACGTCCTCCTGCTCCTCACTGCTCCGTCTGCCTCCTGTCACCAGGCTTGATAGGCGAGCCCTTTCCTGATGATGTCCACTGTTCCGTCCACCCCACCTGCACCCACTTAGCTGCTCGAGGGACAGAAGGTGAGTGGACACATGTGACCACTCACCTTGCCGGTGCCTAGAGCTACCTGCTGATGCTGCTGCCCGTCCACCCACTGCCTGCCTTCCTGGACCAGGGCAGGCCACCGCCTGCACACCGCTGGGTGGAGACCCTGAAGCAGCCTCTCTGAACTGAGCCTCTTGTCTGTTGCCCATGGTGGGCACCGGGGTGCTGCCTCCCAGCAAGATCCTCCCTCCCCGGCCCCTCTGGGGTCTCCGTTGCTACCGTAATAACCACGCAGGGGCTTTTCTGGAGTTCAGAAGCCCAGCGGGGCCAGCAGGCAGCCTTCCCTCCAGGGACTCAGGGGACCATCTCCTCCAGCAGCAGCCCCCCTCCCAGGCCAGCCCTGGAGCATCTGCCTCCATCCAGAGCCAGCACCCTCTGCCTCCGTCAGGAAGCACCTCCACGGTAAGGGCCCCAGGGATCAGACGGTCCCACCTGGATGCCCGGGATCTCACCCCTCTTGATGTTGTGGGCCAGGCTCTGTGGGCAATGGCCACACAGACTCCATTTTACCCCGAGACTCCATGTCATGAAGAAATGCTTCTCCCACGGGACACCTGCCTCTGTACCCACCAACAGTTGCTGAGCATAGCAAGGTGCAACACAAATGGCAAAACTGTTCCTGTGTTCTTACACGCGGCACTTGTGCAGTGCGCCTAACCACATGGGAGGTCAGCGTCTGTCTAGACATCAGTGACCATTCTTTAAATATATTCTGCCGCAGTCTGGCTGGGCACAAATAACCGGGAGGTCACAAGCCACTTGTAGGTTCAAACAGGAACTACTTTATTGCCCGAACCCAACGGGAACTCTCTAGAACTCCACGGAAACTCCACGAGAACCAACAGGAACTCCGCGAGAAAGTAGCGGGCACCCGAGGTAGCAGGAGCCGCCTTATTGCCGGACAGCAGAGGTTTATATACACAACTGAATACACAGCTTGTTTCAATTTAGCATCATCCAGTTACAGCAATCAGTCATTATCTTAATAATTATACAAAGCTTAACTTAATTATCATCATCTTAATGGCTCGCTGGCGTTACTTCTCAACCACTCCTTCAGGCAAAATGCCAGGCGCCATTCCAACTCGGCTGTGGCTCTCAACATCTCTCCCCTTCTGTTTAATTAAACAACAAGCATGTGGCTTAGGGACTGTGCCTGTCTTAGGTTGTCCAATACTACATATGGTCATTACCCGTCATTGGATGAGCTGACCTCAAGGTGTCAGCCTCCTGTCTTAGGTTGGTACCATTGCAATTGGATCTTACCCGTCACTGACTACCAGTCCAGCATACAGCCATACTTGTGGATAGGCCTTTGCACCAGTGGGGGGGTAAGGCTCTTTGCCTCACCTCTGTTGGCCCCCAACTTTTAGCTGAATGACCATGACAAGCAGAAGGGACGAGGATACAAAAATGCCAAGACACCAAGCCAATTGACAGCTCCTTTGGAAAAATTGTACCACCGATGACACCATCGGCAAAGGTACCCCAGCACTACCACAATTTGCTGCACCAACAGATACTTCACAATGCAAACAAGTGATACATAGTCCAGGCGAGTTCTGCAAGTAGTTCAAAGCAGAGGAATCTATTAATATGTTCATTTCCTCCCAAAGTAAATCAACTCCTTGACTGAGCATCACTTGTTGAGTTATTATTCACTGATGCATCAGTTTATACAGTTTGTTGTGATAGCTATCACAGAAGATGTAGTTTGGTTTTATCTTTGTCTTCACCGGCACTGGGATGAAGATAGGAATTCTGGCAATGATGGCTAAAAAAAAATTATGTAACATTCCAGCAGGCACTAAAAGAAAGCAATTTTGTAAACAATTTAGTATCCTGAATAGATTAAGATATAATGAAAAGGAAAGGTGAAAGTAAACAAACAGATCTGTTAACCTCCTATTTGTACACATTTTAAAACAATCCTCAACAGCTGTTTACCCAATTTAAATTAAACCATTTAAATCACATGAATAATAAAAAAATATTTGGATCCATTTTTTCATGAGCGCTCCTCAAATATGATATATGGACATATGCACATACACACAACACAAAACACAAGTGTGCACACATAACACAATACATACAACACATAATAGCAAAGGCCTTGAAGCTTTTCACAGGTGAAATCCCCATTGCAATGTTTAAAAACTCCACAGTCAAAAAATAGAACTGATCAGAAAAACATTAACCTAGGTCTGTATGAGCTCAAAAAATAAAATAGAACTTCATGATGTGGGAAATGGCAATAATAAAATAGATATTGAAAAAAGCATTCTGGTTTCATTAGCCTCCAGGTGTGGGAGAACCACTGTCGCAGATGTAAGGATAGCCAAACTGGAGTTCTGGATATCAGCTGTTATGGATTTGAGCCAAATCATCTTCTTTTTGGTCTGTGGAAATTGCTTTAATTAATCTCTGTGGAATCCAAATCGGCTGCTGTTCTCCCTGTGGAAACACACAAATAGACCCCCGACTCCAGACAATCACTGGGTCAGGACCTTTCCATTGTCCTGTTAGAATATCATTCCAAAGTACCTTTGGCCTATGTACATTTTTTGGACACATGTGCCTTTCCGCAGCACTAAGCCCTGATGAATCCAAATTTTAAAAGTTTAGAGCAAAAAGGGTTATTTTAAGTTTATCTTTGGGGGATATATACCCCTTCCCAATTCCCTCTTTTTGCTTTAATAAGTACATTTTAATAGTTTGATGAGCTCTTTCAACTATGCCTTGTCCCTGTGGATTGTATGGGATTCCTGTTATATGAGTAATGCCAAATGATGAGCAAAATTGTTTAAAAGAGGTAAAAGTATAGCCAGGGCCATTATCTGTTTTTAACTGTTTTGGAATGCCCACAGTGGCAAAATTTTGTAAGCAATGAGCTATAATATCTTTAGTTTTTTCTCCGGCATGAAGGGAGCCCATCAAAAATCTGGAAGAAGAATCAACTGTAACATGCAAATATTTTAATTTTCCAAATTCTGGCAAGTGTGTGACGTCCATCTGCCAAATATGGTTAGGTATCAGTCCTCTAGGATTGACTCCAAGACTAACTTGTGGTAAAAAGTTCACACAATTTTGACATTGTTTTATTATTTGTCTAGCTTGTTCCTTAGCTATTTTAAAACGCTTTTGTAAAGTATTTGCATTGACATGGAAGGGTTTATGAAAATTTGTAGCTTCTTCTAGTGTAGAAAAAATATGTATGTCATGTGTAGTTTTATCTGCTAAATCATTGCCCAAACTAAGGGCTCCAGGCAATCCTGTATGTGCCCTAATACGTCCTATAAAGAATGGATCTTTTCTGTCCCAGATTAGACTTTGTATAGTGGAAAACAAAGAGAAAACAGTGGAGGAAGGGGAAATCCTACCAGCATCTTCAAGGGATACTATAGCATTAACTCTATACTGACTATCAGAAAATTAATTAAATACAGAATCTTTAAACATCACAAAAGCTTGTAATACTGCATTAAGCTCTATCTTTTGAGCTGATTGTTTGGGTACTAAAAATGTAAAAGTTTGATCAGGGGTAACTACTGCTGCTGTACCATTATTTGACCCATCAGTGAATATATTTGGAGCATTCATGATAGGTGTTTTTCTTGTCATTTTTGGAAAAACTACAGGATGTGAAGACCAAAAAAGACAACAAAGGATTAGATGGTAAGTGGTTATCAAATGAAACATTAGAAAACCATCTCATTATTAATGGCTCTTAAATCTTACAATAATCTCCATTTACCAGATTTCATTTTAATGACAAAAATGGGAGTATTATGGGGAGATACGGAAGGTTGTATATGTCCTTCCACTAATTGTTGTTTGACCAGGTCATGGGCTGCTTGTATCTTTTCTTTAGTCAGGGGCCACTGAGGAACCCATACTGGTCTTTCTGATTTCCAAGTAATTTTGATTGTCTCAGTGACCCCCCCTGAAAACCCAATCCATGTCTATCTATTTCTTGATCTATTTGTATTCGTGCCATTATACTTTGTCCTTTTTGTCCTAATCCTTTTCCTTTCCTAAAACCTTGTCTAGCCATAATAGTGGACGCATTTGGATTGATGTTATTTGTTAATGTCAAACCAAATTGATCTAGGACATCTCGTCCCCATAAATTTATAGGAAGATGATCCAATACATATGGCTGTATAGTTCCTTCACATCCTTCAGGATCCTTCCAATCTAATACCATTGCACTTCTATGGGGATTAGTCACCACTCCTAGGCCTCAAAGCATTTGAGTGGCTTGTTGTAATGGCCAATGTTTTGGCCATTCTTGACGAGAGATGATGCTAAGGTCTGCACCTGTATCCAGTAGTCCATTAAATGCATGTCCTTGAATATGTAGTTTTAGCATGGGGCGAGGATCTAAATTTAAAGACAGCATAGCCCAATCTACACCTGTGGAGCCTAATCCCCTGGAACCTCTTTCTATACTACTACTGGAAAATTTATCAGGTAGGTTGGGTATTATTAATAACTGTGCTATTCTATCTCCTGGTGAAATTACTGATATACCTCTTAGAGAACTGGCTATAATTTTTATTTTACCTTCATAATCAGAATTAATTACCCCAGGACTTATCATAAGTCCTTTTAGAGTAGAAGAACTGCATCCTAATAATAAGCCTACTGTTCCTTGGGGAAGAGGTCCTTTTACTCCTGTGGGAATGATTTGAACTCCCATCTCTGGAGTTAGTACTGCTCTGGCAGAGGTGCAGATGTCCAACCCTGCGCTCCCTCTGGTTTGTCTGATGAGGGATTTAATGGATAATGTGTCCTAGGCACTACCCTGATGGTGTTGCTGGGTTCTTCCACTGCCCCGTATATTTGTGGTCGTGGGTCGCGGAGCATTGGGCCCCCCTGTCCGTTTTTTGGCAATGGAGCCTGATGCTTTTCTCCACGATATCGTGGATAAACACCTGGTCCTTGTTCATTTTTTGATAAGGGAGTACCCTCTATGGCGGTTTGAGAACGGCATTCGTTAGCCCAATGTCTCCCTCTATCGCATTGTGGGCAAATGCCCGGTATTCTACCCCTTTGATCCTATCCAAGTTTTATTAAACCCTCCTCCTATGGGGCAACTCCTTCTAAAATGTCCTGTTTGTCCACAATTGTAGCATGTTTTGGGCCTGGCACCTAAAGTCTGTTGTACTGCACCTGCCAAGATTTGCCCCTGTTCATTAATGTCTCTACATAATTTAATATATGTGTTTAAATCTCCATGTTTCCATGGTCTAGTGGCCTCCTTGCACCATCAATTTGCTTGTTCATAGGCTAGCTGTTTAATTAATGGCATTGCTTGTTCTATATCCCCAAAATCTCTGGTAGCTGTTTGAATAAGCCTATCTACAAATTCAATGTAAGGTTCATTAGCTCCTTGTATTACCTTAGATAATTGACCTTGTAAATCTCCATGCCCCTATAATGTTTTCCCTGCCCTAACTGTGGCTGAAGCGATTTGTGAGTATATGGCAGGATCATATCCAATTTGTTGCTGCTGACCCTCATAAGGTCCCTTTCCTAACAACATATCTAGATTTCTCTGAGGATAACCGGCTGCTGCATTTCACCTAGCCGTCTCCGTGCAAAATTCCTGATTGGCAACCTTCCATAACAGGTATTGTCCTCCATTTAGCACAGCTTTACACATATTAGCCCAATCTGCTGGCCTCATGTTCAAGTTGGCAATGGATTTGACCATACTTACAGTGAAGGATGCTTGAGGACCATAGGTTGTTACAGCCTCTTTCAGCTGCTTCACTGTTTTGAAATCTAAAGCATGGTGAAGTCGCTGCCCTCCTGTCTCCTCAAATACAGGGCATGCTAATCTTCGAGGTCCTGTCTCAGGATCCAATCTATCAACTACGGGGGTTGAGGGCCACTCAACATATGTTGTCTCCATAGGTGGAGCTGTTGGTTGGACACCCATGCCCTCTGGTGATAGAAAGGTGTTATAGCATCCTCCCATTGTAACTTGTCCCCTGATAGCCTTTCCTCCTCTAAACTCTCTTCCCCTGTCTGACTAACTCAAGAGACTTCCTCTTTTACTTGATCTAATATGTCTTCTCCTTGACTAAGCAAACAAGATTGTGCCAACGTCCATAACGGTAATGTGCCAACTGGCAGAGTTCCTGGGCTTTCCTTTTCTATCCTTTTTAAATCTTCACCATGATGGTTCCAAAAATAACAGCCCCTCTTTAATGAACCATGGGCTACACATTTGTATCGTCTTAACGTATGCCCTAATTGTTCTTGATTTTACTGAGATGCCTCCTTCCTCTAGTAATTTATTTAACACCCTTTTGGTTTGGATTTTCCTAATTTTTAATTCCATATTTCTGCTATAAAAATAACACAACCCAACAAGATAACACAAAACAAAACCGAAGCAAAATGGAACAAAAAATCGTTGTATCAATTTTTTATTTTCTTGACATGTGCATTTGGGGTCTATCTCTATCTCTTCCTCAGCAGCGAACAACTTCAAACCTTGAGCCAACCACTTTCCCCAGTTTGCCTGAGAAAGTTCTAGGGAAAGGCAGCTTGAAACAAAAACAAAACAAATCAAAACAAGAACACCTTGTTTTTTGAAATGGTCACCCATTCTCTCGCCCTGCCCTCAGGGGCGAGCAATTTCACTTACCCACAAGCTTCAGGCGTCCCCGCATGGGCCACCAAATGCCGCAGTCTGGCTGGGCACAAAATAACTGAGCCGCCACGAGGCACTTGTAGGTTCTAACAGGAACTACTTTATTGCCCGAACTCTCACTGGCACTCCACGCACTCTCTCCGGGAACTCTCTCTGCCCTCACCCGGGCTTCTCGAGAACTCAACAGGAACTCCGCGAGAACTCAATGGGAACTCAAAGGGCACCCAAGGCAGCAGGAACCGCCCTATTGCCGGACAGCAGGGGTCCATATACAACTGAATACACAGCCCGTTTCAATCCACCGTCATCCAGTCACAGCAATTATACACAGCTTAATTATCATCATTGTAATGGCTCGCTGGCATCACCACCTCTCAACCATTCCTTCTGGTAAAATGCCGGGTGCCATTCCGACTGGGCTGTGGCTCTCAACAAGTCAGCACCCGAGTGTGAGCTATGGAAACACAAAGGACTTACTTTTACCTTTTTCTTTTCTAGATTTTTCAGATGTCCTTTGGTGGATTTTTTAGGAAGAGGTAACACTTAAGAAGCCGCAGAGCCCCATAAACTGAGTGTGTGCTCACTTTTGACTGATTGGTGCTCTTTCCCAGAGAAGGTAAGGGCAACGAGTCCTTCTTCAAAGAGAAGGAGAAATAAGGACAGGAATATGTCCCCAGAGAAGGCCAGCCCAGCACAGTGACGCTGTGCATGCTGCTTGCTCCACAGGGCACACGGAACGCCACCAGAGTGACCCGAGACACCAACAGAACAGCGCATCTCATTAGCCCCTGCCGGGTCCTGATGCACCACACCGATGCCGTTCTGGATGCACCAGGCTAACAGACGTACTGCTGCACTGTTTTCCCAATTTCCTTCCCTCATGTGGCTGCTGCTACCTCTCCACCCAGTGCTGGTCTGCAACTCAGGGGCTGGGGAGGCCTCTCTCTGGGCACAGCCCTCATGTCCCCTTGCCTGAGTTCAACCCCTCCAGACAGGGTCCCAAGCAGCGACTGGTCAGCTCTTACCAGGAAGCCCGAGAGCAGGCCCTGTGGGAGCAGCCCCGGGACCTCACAGCCAGCAGCGTCCTGCCTGCCTGGCCACCTTTGGGCTAGGCCTGGGGACCTGATGAGCCTGGCAGTCAGTGCCCCTGAGCGGTCATCTCTGTGCCAAGTCAGGAAAGAGGGGCGGCATAAGTCCCCCACAGCCCCCCACTGACCACCACACACAGCACAACACATAGCACCCACACAAGCACCCCATCCACAGGGCCTCCCTGCTCAAAGAGGACGCGCCCTGGTTTACCAAGGCAGAAGCCAGCTTGCTGCTTAGCAGAGATGCTGCCAGGGCAGACTGGGCTGAGCAAGGAGGGCCCCACGCCCTGGGGACCAGGCTCGTGTGACCTGGGGGCCCTCTTTAAGGGATAGAAAACACCATGGCCAGGGTCACTCCCAGCTCCTTAGCCCACTGGACAAGAGCTCGTTAGCAAGTCCCCCGGGCAAGAGCCAAGGGGGAGCTCACATGCGCCCGTCCTGTGCTCAGGGGCCCTGACTGCCAGGCTCATCAGGTCCCCTGGGAGGCTCTGCTGGAAAAGCAGGTGTCCACGCAGCCCGCAGGCGGCCACCTAAATGTAGCACCCTTCCTTCCACACTGCGCCGGTCCACACCTGTCACAGCGAGGTCACGCTAGGACCCCAGCCTCCTCGAGTCTCTGTCCTCCTCCCGTACATCCCTGGGCTCGGCTGCCGCTCCCTCTCCTCACCACTGGAACACAGACCGTTTGGATTTGTAAAGCCTCAGAAATACTCCAACCCTCATTACAAGAGGAAATCTGCTTTTAAATCACGGACACATTCCAGATCAAAGACACCGATTCCTTCCCCCATCAGGGAGCATCTGTGCTCCTGAGTGTTTCCTGGCCACTCATCGTTTGCCACTCTCTCTGGCCTGTGCCACGCTGCTCTACAGACCAGGGTCCAGCAGGGGCCACCGTGCAGTCCAGCCATTGCCCTTCTCAGAGTGCAGGTGTTCACGTGGGAAAGGCCACATTGAGGACTTGGAGGTGACCTGCAGGGTCCCCATCACATGCTACAACCAAACTGACCTCGTTTTCCCTCGTCACACCCAAGATAGACAAGAGCACAGGCTACTGTCCTCCACCAGTGTCACCTCCCTCACCCTCCCCAGCCTGAAGCCTTCAAAGGCTCAACATGCTCCAGGCAAAGCACCAGGGGAAAGGTCAGACCCCAGGGTGCTTCCAGCCTTCCAGAGGAACCAGGGGGTTCCCGAAATAGTGGAGAACCAGCGTGGCCTCAGGGCTTCTGCCACACCCACACGTGGTTCACCTCCAGCTGCCCCCCCCCAGACACCCCCCCCCAGGCTGAGCGGGCGGTGGTCTGGACTGTGTGGAAGGCTCCTGTGTGGCAGGGTCCAGAGGTGGGTTTGGGAACTGAGTGTGAACATGGCCCATAAACTGGACATCCGAGAAGTCAAGCTTTGAACCAGGTCGCTGCCCAGGAGACAAGCAGCCAACCGACCTGCCTCCTAAAGTCTCACTGTCCCACACCCAGACTCTCAGGCATCGTATCCTGGCTGGAGACAGCCATCATCATGAGCCCAAGGAAGCTCCAGCTCACACCTTCCACTCCCAGAAGCCCCAGAGTCAGTCCACACAGCTGCTGTCCTCTCTGGCCCTGACTCCCCAGTTCCCACAGGGAAGGGCCAGTTCCCTTGTTCATGATTCTGCACAGCAGACTTCCAGTCTCAGGACTTTACATGATGCCTGCCTCTGCTGTCCTGGAGGGCGGCCTACCCAGTGCGTCTTAGGACCACTGCTCTTGGTAAGTAAGTAGGTGTCCACCACACCCTCACAGGTACTAGTTTGCACTTACATGCTTCATTAGTAAACTTCCCAAAGCAATGTCTTCATAAAGGATTCACTGGAAAATTGCACTCACTCTCAATTATTTGGGAATAATTTTGGAAACTGGGCAATGGACACAAGGGGTCCAGAGGCAACATGTTGGGGGGGGGGGTCAGCCTGCACAGGGTCAGGACAGAGTTCCCCATCCAAGGAAGAATGGAATAGTGGCATTCTCAGCACCCAGCAGAGATTGATATTTCAACGCAGATTTAGTGGCAGCAGAGTCAAGGGAGGGACAAAGGTGACATGGAAGGAAATAAAGAGAGCTGGGAGAAAGGGTATACACAATCTTCTGTCCTTTGGAGTGAAGACAGAGCCTGAGTTAAGGAGCACATGGGAGAGAAAGGCCCAGGGTCAAAGGATCTCTGCACAGGAGGCCTCCAGTCTTTGATGTAAGAGTCTTTAGATTTTCTATTTTTATCAGCCTCATCAATATGAAAAGATACTTGAATATAACTGGTACAATAGTCATAAGTGTGGAAAGCTTTTCTTTTTCTCAAAATTGGATTGTACTGAAAAGAAAACACCAAGAAAGGGTGCAGGATGATCAAGAACCTGGAGCTAGTGGTGGAGCCAGCCGTGTCCTGAAGATTTCATGGTTGATCCAAAACAAAACAAGAAAGGCTCATTGGGCGGGGAGAAAACAGCACCTGCCCCAGGACGCGGAGGACCCGCGAGACCCACCGTGCACGTCTGCCTAACTTGGTGAAATCGTAGGTCCTCAGAGGCCCAGCTGCCCATTCCAGAGGGGCCACAGAAGAAGGGAGAACCAGGAATGGGACACCTGAGCGCTAGGGTTTGCTAAGCCCAGAAGCACAGCCATCACTGTAGTCCCCTGGCGAGAGTGGGGGCCCACACAGACCCAGCTGGAACCTGGGCTTGAGTCTGTCACACTAGGTCCATTAAGAGCCCAGAATCATCCTCTGGCAGAATGCTCATGGTGTCAAAGTGCCTAGAGTAGGAAAGGCTCATCCCGACTTCAGGGCGGTAACCAAAATTAGTGCCATAGCCCAGGTCCCCATCCCAGCGCCTCCACCAGAGGCTGGAAAACGCACAGCAGTTATGCTCCCATTAACTCACCTCTTGGAAAGTACACGCCAAATGGGTCACAGAGAATGACACTACGTTGTTATTACAACTACAGTCAGGTTCTGATGCCAGATAGCTACTTACTAGGACAGGGCTTTTTTTTTTTTTTTTTTTTTTTTTGGTACCAGGGAGCCGCATTTTTTATTCTGAGACCGGGTCTTGATAAGCTGCTAGGGCTCACTAAGTTGCTGAGGCTGGCCTGAACTCTCAATCCTCCAGGTACGGCATCTTCCTAGAGAAGTTTCATTAGCATGTATTAATCGTACACATGAAGGGGTTCCGTGAGACAGGACCTATTTACATACAGTGCGCACTGGTTAATTCAATCCCATGCCCAGTGTCACTATGGTGTCTCTACTGAGCAAATTAGCTGGTGGTCACCAGTGACAGCGCTTAAAAACACATGAGAACAGACTGCAAAGCAAATGTTTCTAAACTCACGTAGCCAAAGATGTCAACAGCATTTCCCACACACGAAAACACTGCTGTGATCTTCCAGGAAGAGAGTGGCAGATTGTGGGGACTGACTTACAGAACGTGAGACTTGCCAGGCAAAAGCCACTTCCCGACTTGCGGCAAACTAATTTATAGACTCTGGTCACACCTGCAGAATGCCTTCCCAGGACATCTGGGTCCGTGCTGCACAGTGGGAGGTGCGGCCGTGGAGGAAGAGGAAGCAGTGTCATCAGGGAGGCAGGTAGGTGCTGAGGAGGAGGAAAGCAACCAGCCAGAGGGTCGGAAGGAGGCGCAGACTTGGAGTCGGGCCCACAGCGGCCGGGGGAGCCACGTGGGCACACCTGGGAAAGAGCCACTGCGGGCAGGGACGGTGCGAGGCCTGAGGCCCGAACACCCCTGGAAAGTCCAGGGAACAGCCAGGAGGCCACAGCGAGGCAGGGAGAAGGAGGGGACAAGGTCCGTCCAGGAGGGGCAGCAGGGCAGGCCCGTGGGGCGCTGGGAGCAGAGCCACGCCAGCCGTGGACCAGGTAGACGGGAAGTCAGTGAGCGTGGAAGGCTTCAGGGAGGGCTGCAGCCTCCTGAGTCCAATCAACACTTTAGAGAATGTCTCTCCAGTGACGTTCATTGAAGTCCACACAGAACATGCACCAGAATGTCATGCATTTAATTATTAGAATAAAAATTAATATCACTTAGAATATTGTTACCTATTCTAAGTCATCAAATATGTAAATAAAAGGATTCACAGCACACAAAGCATGTTGCACAACAACATGGGGTTAAATCAGAAGTCAATCTCAAGCATACATCTGAAAAATCATCAAATATCTCAAGACTAAACAGCACACCTCTAAACAATCCCAGGGCCTGGACAGAACTTGAAAGGGTTAACTAGCAAGTATTTGGACTGAGAGGAAGTAAAACAGTGTGTCCCCCCGAAGAACAGCCATGCTCACAGGGGATTTCATGGCACCAATTCTCATGTTAGGAAAGAAGAAAGGTTTCAAATGACCAACTTTAGTTTTCATCTTAAGAAATAAGAAAGAAGGGGCTGTGGCTGTGGTTCAGCAGGAGCACACTTGCCTGGCTTGTGTGAGGCACTGGTTCAATTCTCAGCACCACATATAAATAAATAAAAGGTCTATCAACAACTAAAAAAATAAAAATAAAAGATACAAGAAAGAAAAACAAAATAAATCGCCACTAAAAACAAAAGCAAAGTTAAAGATCAGAAGGAAATTCATGAAATTGGAAAAACAGAAAAAAAACGTGACCAAAAGCTGATTCTTTGAGAAAATTAATTACATTAATAAATCTCCACCCAGGCTGATTAAGAAAAGGTCTGAGTAACCATGGGCGGGCAGGAGACGGGCCTCACCATCTGCCCTGCACATGGAGAAGCCGAGGGAAGTGGCTGAGCAGTCGTGTGCCAATGGATCTGCAGCCAAGGCAGGGTCCTCGCAAGACAACGTTCCCCCGCGCCCTGAAGGTAGTCCACCTGGGTACTACACACCTAACTCACAACTCCACCTGCGGTTCAAGTCTTCCTGTGAGCAAAGCCACAGCTCAGATGGCCTCAGGGCGAGTTCTGCCAGACATTGAAGAAAGAAACTCTACAATTCTGTGTGTGTGCTACTTCAGGGACCTGACCAGGACCTGTCCTGCCTTTTGACTCTGTGAGGCCAGCATCACAAGACAGAGACGTCCTTGGAAAGGGAAATCACCGTCCAATGCCCTTCACAAACATGGCTGCAAGAGGTTTGTGTACAGCTATAGCAGAATTCCACAGACTGGGAGATTTATGAGGAGAAGGAATTGATTTCTCACGGTTCCAGGAGGTCCAGGAGCCAGCATCTGGTGAGGGTCTTCTGGTTGGGTCCCCTAGGGGGAAGGAGTGCCATGTGCTCCATGGTGGACAGCAGAAAGACGGGCACACTCCCCCTACTGAGCCAGCTCCACAATAGCGCTGATTCTTTAGGCAGAGTCCTCGGGCTGACACCTCCCACTGAGCCCCACCTCCCTTCACCATGGCCTTAGGGACCAAGTTCCCCACACCCAGATTTCTAGGGGACACATCACACCACATCAGGTTCCAACAGTGTATAAAAAGAATGATGCGGTGAGAACAATGGACTGAGCCCCAGGAATGGAGGGCTGGTGAACACTTGGAAATCAGCGTCATTCACCCTGAAGCTCCCCTCTCCACTGACACAGAGATAGAATCCAACACTGTTTCTGATATTGGACACCTGGCAAACTGGAACAGGAAGGAGCATCCTCACCTGGAAAAGAGCATCTGAACCCATAGCTCACAGTGTACTTCATGGCCCCAAAGTGGTCTCCCACTGGGAAGAAGGCCAAAGGTCCACTCTTGCCACTCCACCCCACACTGACCTGGAGGCCCCTGCAGTGCTGAGGCATGAAGAGGAAGTGAGGACTCCCCACCTGTGTGCACAGGTGCGTGCTGACCCTGCCAGAGCAGCACAGCGGGGCGCAGAGCTGACATCTGTAATCCCAGCTGCCCGGGAGACTGAGGCAGATCCGGGGTGTGCAGCCAGGCTGGGCAACACAGCGAGGCCTTTCTCAAAGAATAAAAAGAAAATCTAGTAAAATCTACTCATGCACACAACACAGTAGCTGCTAGAATGAATAAGTGAAGTTAGAAAGTTTGCAAGTTCAAGAGCTTTAAATGATATCAGTTGCATTTCTATTAGCAATAAAAAATGAGAAACTTGAAAAATAACACAATTTCCAATAGTATCAAAGATATAAGCCACTTATGGTTAAATAGGCATTGAAGATAAGTATACCAAAGGCCATAAAACATTGCTGACACAAATTAAAGAGAACCTTGATGAACAGAGGCTCACACTGGGTCACAGGTCAGAAGACATGGCATGGTTGAGACGTCAGCTCTCTCCAAATCGATGCACAGTGCAATTGATTCAGTGCAAACTCAATCAAGAGATCTCAGCAGGACTGTCGTCAGCATTGACAAGCTGATTCTAAACTTCATGGGAGAACACAAAAACCTCTAGGAACCAAGCACTTTGAAAAACAGCCACAAAGACATGACCTGACTTCAAGATTATCAAAAAGCCACTGTGTGTGGGACTGTGTCAAGATAATAAGTATGGAAACAAGAGGCAGAAGAGTGTGCAGAAACAGACCAGCTCTGTGTGTTGCCCAGGTTTCAACACAGGGGCAAAGCAACTGCGTGAATAAGGGCTAAGCTCTCCACGGAACACCTGGACACCTGCAGGAAAGGCCTGGTCCACCCACCCATGGTAAAGGTGGGCACAGACCCAAGCACCAAACTATGAAGTATCTAGGAGCATCCTTGTGACTTTGGATTAGAAAAGAAAGATAGCAAGAGAGATAAATGTGATCCATGAAATTGAAAATTGATGTATTAGATTTCATCCAAATTATGACTTCTCTTTGTAAGATATCGCTCAAAGAAAAACTGCATACTCATTGGGAGAAAATATTTGTAAATCACATCTCTGAAAAAAAATGACTTGTACTGGAATATACACAGAATTCTCAAAACTCAATAAGAAAACAACCCAATAAAACAGTGGACAAAAGATTCCAACAGACATGTCACTAACAAAGATAAACAAACTTTGTACAAACAATACACCCAACACTGTTGGTAGTTAGGGAACTGCAAGTTAATCCGCATTAGATGACTGGGGTGTGGCGCACACCTGGCTGATGGGGAACACATCTGTGGTGCCAGGGCTTGGCCAGGATGTGGAGCACCTAACTCTCGGACACTACTGATGGGAACAGAGAATGAGAAACAGGTTGTCAGTTTCTTAAAAAGTTAAATATGCACCTACCATATGGCCCAGCTAACCCATTCCTAGGAATTTACCCAAAAGAAATGAGACCATATATCCACACACAGAGATGACCACAGATGGTCACAGCAGCTTTGTTCTGAGAACCCAAAGCTGGAAACAACCCCTGGTAGTCGCCTGGTGGATGAATGAACAAACTCTGGTGTACTCACCTACAGAAACCCACAGTCCAGAGGAGCAAGCCATCGATAAACACGTCAAGGGGTGGGTTTCCAAATCCTTACACTGAGTGAAAAAAATCACACAGGAACAGCCGGGTGCTGACAGCCACGGGCGCGATCCACACGGCACCTTTACTAACACAAACCAGCTGCTGGACCACTGGTTTGCAGCTGTCCACCTGGGAAAGGCTTTTTCCAAAGCCTCAGTAGAGCAAGAGGAACCCAGCAGGCAGTGCTGCAGCAGGCAGTGCTGCAGCAGGCAGTGCTGCAGCAGGCAGTGCTGCAGCAGGCAGTGCTGCAGCAGGCAGTGCTGCAGCAGGCAGTGCTGCAGCAGGCAGTGCTGCAGCAGGCAGCAGGCAGCAGGCAGCAGGCAGCAGGCAGCAGGCAGCAGGCAGTGCTGCAGCAGGCAGTGCTGCAGCAGGCAGCAGGCAGCAGGCAGCAGGCAGCAGGCAGCAGGCAGCAGGCAGTGCTGCAGCAGGCAGCAGGCAGCAGGCAGCAGGCAGCAGGCAGCAGGCAGCAGGCAGCAGGCAGTGCTGCAGCAGGCAGCAGGCAGCAGGCAGCAGGCAGTGCTGCAGCAGGCAGTGCTGCAGCAGGCAGTGCTGCAGCAGGCAGTGCTGCAGCAGGCAGTAGGCAGCAGGCAGCAGGCAGCAGGCAGCAGGCAGTGCTGCAGCAGGCAGCAGGCAGCAGGCAGCAGGCAGCAGGCAGTGCTGCAGCAGGCAGCAGGCAGCAGGCAGCAGGCAGCAGGCAGCAGGCAGCAGGCAGCAGGCAGTGCTGCAGCAGGCAGTGCTGCAGCAGGCAGCAGGCAGCAGGCAGCAGGCAGCAGGCAGCAGGCAGTGCTGCAGCAGGCAGCAGGCAGCAGGCAGCAGGCAGCAGGCAGCAGGCAGCAGGCAGCAGGCAGCAGGCAGTGCTGCAGCAGGCAGCAGGCAGCAGGCAGCAGGCAGTGCTGCAGCAGGCAGTGCTGCAGCAGGCAGTGCTGCAGCAGGCAGTGCTGCAGCAGGCAGTAGGCAGCAGGCAGCAGGCAGCAGGCAGCAGGCAGTGCTGCAGCAGGCAGCAGGCAGCAGGCAGCAGGCAGCAGGCAGTGCTGCAGCAGGCAGCAGGCAGCAGGCAGCAGGCAGTGCTGCAGCAGGCAGCAGGCAGTGCTGCAGCAGGCAGCAGGCAGCAGGCAGCAGGCAGCAGGCAGCAGGCAGCAGGCAGCAGGCAGCAAGCAGCAGGCAGCCGCCCACAGGCTTGCACTACTCCTGGGCCCAGCCTCACCCGGCGATGCCCACTGCTCTGTGCCGTCTTTCACTCTTAGAGAGGATGGGATGGTAATTCACCTCCTTTGAAGCCAGCCCGCCTCTTCTGCCATCTTCCATAATGCTGTCCAGAAGGGTCTCCGCCCTTCTGGATGGGGGGAGACCACATCACAAAAAAAGTGAAGAGAGCCATTCCTTGTAACAAGTCTCTTTATGTTTAGGAAACCACACACAAAGAAGAGACTGCACATAAGAACTGGCTCAGGAGCCATGGAGGACAAGTCCCAGGATCTGCCATGACAAGATGGGGGCCCAGGACAGTCGGTGATGTAAACTCCAGTTCACGTCCAGAGGCCAGCAGCAACCCAGGAGCCTGGTCAAGTTCTAGTCCCGGGCCAAGTGCAGAGGCAGGAGGCAACCTCTGTCCCAGCTGTGTTGGTCAGCGTCTAGTCACCGTGACCAGAATACCTGGAAGAACAACTGAGAGGGGGAAAGTCTCTTCTGGCTCAGGCCTTCAGGAGTTCAGTCCACGGTTGGCCACTCCCTTGCTCTGGGGCCAAGGTGAGGCAGAACGTCATGGAGGAGGAGGGCTGCTCCACTCACAGGGGCCAGGAAGCAGAGACAGAAGCGGAAGGGGCCGCAGGCAAGATGGCCCCTCACACACACACCTGGGACGCATCTCTTCAGCCACATCCCACCTGCCTGCAGTTATACCCAGTCAGTCCATTCACACCCTGAGGTCACTGCTCTCTGATCCAATCATTCTATCTTGGAATAGTCCTGCGCTCATAGGAGCTTTGTGTAGACCGTAACGGGCATATCCAAACCAAGTGAGGCAAAGAGAGTAAATCCTTATCAGCTGTTGGCTGTAGTCAGGCGTTCAGCTGACTGGGCAAGACCCACCCACCTCAGGCAGAGCATCTGCTCAATTTGTCTATCTAAATGTTCATCTCTTCTGGAAAGCCCTCACAGGCACACCAGAATACTATTTACCAAATATCTGGCAGCCCAGACAAGTGGACACATGACAATGACCATCACTCTCTGCTCCTTTGCAATGTCCAGGCCCCAGGGAGAACTTGGGTGGTTTGACATCGGGCACTCTCAGTGACTTGTCTTCTCAAGGCAAGTCAGTGCCCAGGGTCCTCCTCCATGGTCCAGCTGGGACCATTTGGTCCTCAGGAGCCTCTGGCCAGTGCCTGAGTGCAGCAGGGTACTGGGGCAGCCCTGTTTCACCCATTGGGACCCCCTACCATGTACAATCTCTACTCCAGAGCCCCCTGTGTTCAGCAGGGACCTGGAGACCTGGCTCAGCCTGCCATTCCCCCTGCCCAGCCCAGCTTCCTCCCGTTTCTGCTCACACAGGGGTCAGCTCCTATCAGAGTGGGGCCTGACCCTCAAAACCCTGCTTCCTTCCTCCTCTGCCCAGACGTGTGCTCCAGAGACCCCCAGCACTGCAGCCCAGTGCCCGTTTTCTGGGGAGCCATTCCTGGTTCCCTGCTGGCCATGACAAATAGGAGTGGGATCAGCACATCAAACCCCTCCCTCTGCTCCGAGTCAAGTGCCACCCCCAGGTGGAGAGGGGGTGTCTCTCCCCCAGCACCAGGTGCCTCCAGGACCATGAGCAGCCTCAGGAGCTCCAGGGTTGGAATCCTGAATCCCTCCTTACTCCTGGTGGTAGCCACACAGCCCAGTCTGGCAGCTGCGGTACCTCAGGAAACACACAGGGCTCTTATCAGAGGACCCCAGATCTGGCTCTAGGGCTGCAGGACTTGCCACATGGGTGGCTGAATGTTTTCCGTGTCACCTGATGGTGAGGGTGCAGTGCTGTCGCTGCTGCCCACCATCCCTGGCAGGTCCCCAGGTTGACCAGCCTCCAATGGACAAGATTCTGAGCTGCGTTCACGTGGCCTCCCTCCTCTGCAGCGCCTTCCAGGACCCCAGAGAGCCTGCTGGCTGCAGAGCCTCCCTGGGCGGCAGCACACAGGGAGGAATCTGCTCAGGTCACCATGTCTGCAGACCACAGCTGGGCTGGGCCTGAGAGACGGGCACTGACCTGCTTCTGCACGTGGCCACTGCAGGGTCCCTGGCAGGACAGTTCCTGGGCCCTCCTCTGCCCAGCTCCATAATAACCTTCCTGTCCCTCTTCCTATCCCACACCCTCAACATATCCAACCCCCAAACGTCCTAGAGGAGGGGCCAGTGGGCTTTCTGGGAACATAAAATGGGAAGCCCTTCCCTCCACTCACCACCCACCAGAACAGAGGGATTTCCCCAATGGTGGATACCATTCCTTGGTCCCCCCACAGGAAGTCAACGCTTACAGACCAGGCCGGAGCCTGGTGGGAGTCACAGCCAGGAGGGAGGGACTTCCCGGGATTCTGCGCGCTGGTCTGGTGCACAGGATGAGTCGCACTTTTACTGCACATCGTATTGAAGCCACCACCACTCTGGAGATGCACGCTCCCAGGGGACAAGCCGCTCCTGTTCAGGAGCTGCCCAGGAGGCTCCTTCTTGCCCCTGGCGGGGACGTCAGGCTGCAGCTGACGGCTGGCCCCGCCCAATCCCCCCAGACCTCAGCACCTCACAGTGCGGGACGCCGACTGTGAGGCTGTGTGGTAGCCTTGGAAAGGGAGCCTCGGCCACCCCATTGGCCTCCACATTCGTGATGAGCAGTGAATTCAAGAGTGAGCCTTCCGTGTTCTCCACCCCTCCTGAGATGAGCCACAGCAGGCCTAAGGCCATGCACAGAAAGACACAACTTCAAAAAATACCTTTATTCTTTCCCACGGGGATGGCTCCACACACACCCCAGGAGAGGTCACCCGCTGCGCGTCCCAAGCACCACTTTCTGCCACTTTCCTTCGTCTCTGTGCACGTCAGTCAACTGCTTCGGCTTCTTCAGCTTCTGAGACTGTCATTGTCCCTGGATGGAAAAAAGAAACAGTTCTGTGCCTCAGAATGTCTGGCCACCCCAGAGGCTTGCCAGGGGTATAGAGCACATCTCCTCAGCAGCCACTGGGCAGTTCTTTACTCAAATGCCCACCAGCAGGTGGCCTGCGCTGCCCACTGGGCAGAAGCCTCTGCCTACGGCAGTGGAAGGGTCTGCATCCCTGGGCGAGGTGGGCATGTGTCCTGCAGAGCAGCCACAGGCCCAGTGTGGTGCTGGGCGGGGCAGGCGGGAGGTCTCAGTCAAGCCCCGTGGGGCAACTGGGGGAGAAGACTGCACACCTCGCTCCACAGGAGGCCATGTTCTGGGACACCCCTTCTCTAAAGTGCCAGGCTGCCAACCTGTGAAAACGGACACGCAGCCACACAGGCCTCCTGAGAGTCAGCAACAGGCACGTGGCTGCCTCCCGGAAACCTGGGCCGGTGGTGGCCAGAGTCCGCACCAAGGGTGGCCACATGGCTCTGCAGTGCCCCTGGGCACCCTGGACCTGCAGGTATGCCGGGTCCTGCCCAGCACCTCACTCTGCCATGGCCACCTGCAGTGCTGGCGGCCAGAGCAAGGGGCACAGAGGAGGACCGTGCCCGCTCTAGAGGCCACTCCAGCCCAGGTGGCCGACGCAGTGCTGCCCCACTCATAACAGTGGGGCGCTGAGGCATCCCCAGAGCGGCCTGGGAGGCGGGCTGGGGTGCGGGGTGCGGGGTGCCCCCGCTGGCGCCTACCTTCCCCCTCCTGGGGCTCCGTCTCCCCGCTCTTCCGGGAGGTCTCGCTTTTCGAGGCCTTCGTGGCTGTCTCCCCACTTTGGCCATCGTCACCACCACCCTCTTCGGAGCTCCTCATTCTCCTGACCTCTTGGACAATTCTGATGGGAAGAGTTTGGTCACAGCCAGAGAAGGGAGGGATGGAAGCGTCCCCTCCTCACACGGCGCCCCGGTGGAGCACGGGGGACCGCGGGGACGCCTGGCCTCGGCCACGTGTTTTGGCTCTAATGTGTGCTTCAAACAGAAGGCTTGAGCGCGGCCTCCAGACTCCCAAAGACAACCCGGCAGGGAGGAGGCGGACGTCAAGCAGCGTGGCACTGTCAGGTCCTCTGCGCCAGAGGCTCGCAGCTCCGCTCGCCTGGGAGAGCCTCTGCTGCCGCTCTGCTGGACCAGGCAGCCAGCCTCCCAGAGCTGGTGAGGGCGTCCCAGAGGGCTGTGGCAGCAGGGGCAGGGCCCCGGGAGAGTGCGCAATGCCAGCTCTGCCCGCCCACAGAGCACAGCAGCCCCTGCACTCCCTTCACAGAGATGGGAGGAGGGACTCACACACACGTCCCACAGACAGGGGGCACGCCTTGGGACAGAACTTGGTCCAGGGGGTTCAGTGCATGCACCAGCCCTGGAGACAACAGGGGGCCAGACTATCCCCACTGACCCCCTGGTGCAAACCACAGGACCTCCATGGTGGGAAGGTAAGGGTCCCAGAGGGGGACAGTCCTGGCTGCAGAGGCTGGGAGGGAGCACACGGGAGGTGGAGTACCTGGAGTCCTAGGTGCCCTCTAGGTGCTGGATGTCACCTGTGTTAACAGGAGCTCTAGAGGACACCAGGGGAGTGGGTGGGAGAGGGAGCCAGCCCGAGAGGCACCCCAGACATCCTGTCCATCCCCATGAAAGACACACAAGACTCACTTGTAAATAACGGCAGCGATGAAGGCGACAGCAATGATCACAATTAAGGTAGAGAATACCTGCACATACGCTGCAAAACAAGCGCAGGTGAGCGTGCGGCCTGGGGCCACCAAGGCCACCACAGGGAGTGTGGGCAGAGCATCCGGGCCCAGCTGGTGAACCACCAGTCCTGGGCAGAACGCTCAGGCCCAAGTTAGTTAAGAAACAGTCCTTGATCCAGTGGGTTCAAAAGGAGTGCAGCAGAGCATCCCAGCAAGGGTTAAAGACAGGGAAGGTGGCCCACACCCAGAGCAACTGTGCTCCCCTGCTGCTCCCATCAGCCCTCTGCTCCAGGGGTCAGGCCTGAGCAGACTGAAGGCTTTGCCCGCTGGGTGCCTGTAGCCCTGACTCCCACAGGATCCCCCCTGCAGTCATGTCCTACAAGCAGGCAGGACTCCCCGTGCTTCAAACCTGCTACCTTCTCTTCATCAGGGTGAAGTGAGGGTTCCTGGAAGATTACTGCAGATGAAGTTCTTAGCATGGTGGGTGGCAGGCGGTGCGCATAGCAATCTCCATTGTTATTATTCTCATTACCATTCATTCTCTAATTGCTTTTTCCCTCTCTCAAGGGAAAGAAGTTGGCTCACTCATAAAGCCTAACTCAAGTGACAGATTTGCTCCAACCCCTCACCAGTTTCTCTGAGTTGTTTCTGAGTGTCCCTGACAGGAGTAAATAAGGCCAACAGATGTGACTTCCTTGGAAGGTGCATTAGTTTCCAAGGCTGCCCTGAGAAAGTACAGCTCACAAGTCTTAAAACAACAGGAGCGTACTGTGGCCCTGCCCAGGAGACCCCCACTTACTGAGGCGTAGGCCTGGCAGGGCCAGCTTCTCTCAAGGGCTCAGGGACGCCTGTCTTTGCTTCTTCACGGCTCTGTGAGGTTGCCGGTCGTCTTTGGCATTCTTAGTTTGTAGCTGCACCACACCTGTCTCTTCCCAGGACGCCAGTCATATTGGATTAGAGGCTTGCTCCAGGGTGACCTCATCTCAACTAATCACATCCACAAAGATCCAAATAAGATCACAGTCACAGGTCCCAGGAATTTGGATCTC
Source organism: Callospermophilus lateralis (assembly GCF_048772815.1). Lineage (NCBI taxonomy): Eukaryota > Metazoa > Chordata > Mammalia > Rodentia > Sciuridae > Callospermophilus > Callospermophilus lateralis. The sequence goes on along the minus strand of NC_135316.1, from coordinate 109,863,067 downwards.
AACATACGCTTTGTGTGGACACACTCGGTCCACTGAAGGTGAGCCACAGTGGCAGAAAAGCTGCCTCCCCGGCAGGCGATCTGGATTCCATCAGCTCCACAACCCCTTGACAGCGTCACAGAATGGATGAGGCCCCAGGGAGCCTTTATGTGGGGACTGAAGTCAGAAAAGGGAAGGGGGTTAAAGCCAACCTGCTAGGGATGGCAGCCCAGAGCCTTGATCCCCCCATGTGGGCGTGACCTCAGTAAGCAATGGGTAGGTATACAGCAGGTGCTCAATGACTGAGAGGTCATCAGGGAGAGGGAGAGAAGGAGACTTGGAGTCATGTGGTTGTTGGCTAACAGGATCCAATGCTGGGCAGTGGACAATCAGGAGGCTGCCTGTGCAGACTCAGCCCCTTTAAATAAAGGCCTTTCTCGGGAATTTGCCTGTGGATCTCCAGCTACTCAATCAACTTGGCCTCCAGTCTTCACACCCCAGAGAAATGCTCTCCCATGACCAAGGCTGTCCTCTGGCTCTAGGAGACACTGTGGAGTGGAGCTTCGGAAGCTGGCCAGGAAGATCCTGCAGCATCCACCCTGCTTCCTTAAAGCCTGGAGAAAGACAGTGGCCAGGCCATGAGCACTCAAGTGGCCTTCATGACCAGGAAAAGGGGATCGCTGTGACACTCTGACACCCGGACCACCACCAGCAGAGCCAGTCTTCCTGGAAATAACCTCCAACCCCCATCAAGCAGCAAGGCACGCAGCCTGGGGGCATCCTGAGGCAGTCTCCCTACAAACCAAGTGCGAGTTCACCAGACACCAGGTGCTGTGAGGGATCTTTCAGAAGTAAGAGCCACTGAAGAACAATCGTTCTCTTGAAGGAATATCTCGGGAACTTTCCCCAAATACAGTTAAATAAGAGTTTTGAAATCATCTCAGCAAGTCCAACACCTGCAGTCAAGGTCCTGAAGTCAAACACTTAGGAGAAATGTCACATTAAATAATGGGCCCCACATCAAGACTGAAGGAAGTCTTTCTCTCTGAATCCCCAGTTCTTTCTGAGAGATCTAATGCTAATTCCCCCAAGTTCGTATTTTTAATAATACAGATTATGCCATAGCACAATGTGCACTTCAAACCAGCCAATTTAAGAAGTTGGTGAAAGGTTTTCATAACATGGAATTATGTGCACAAAGAACTCATAATACCCTGTCACTGAATACTACAACTTACCCAGCATAAAGGTTCAGTCGCCGTCTTGAATGAGAAAGATGTCAAAGAAATGAAAAATAATTTGAGGGCACAGTGAGAACCCAGTGCAGGGCCTGCTGCCCAGACTCTTCCTACAGATGGCCCACCCTCCACTGGAGAGACAGCAGAGCTGAGAGAAAGCACGGCCCACACGACCTTTATTACAAGTGGAAGGGTGGAAGGAGGCTAAGACCTGCTCTCCTGCAAAAATGATGCACCCACTTGCAAAAGAGGGGCCCTCTTGAGCACAAATTCCTGTTTTCTGAGTTTGCTAAGGACACCAGCAACTAGGTGCAGCAGAAGACACAGTTCACCTTTCCACAGAGTGACAGGCACGCGGTGATCTTTCTGATTCAAGCCATGTGGGACACAACATTCACAAAATGACCAACATCTGCATGAAACGCAGATGAAGAAACAGGCTGAGACAGATTAAAGAGCAGCGGCAGCTCGGATTGTGCGTCCCTACTGGCGGGGACCTGCCTCGTGTGGGCATTCTATCACACTATGGGCTCCCTGCTTCACCAGGATTTTAGGGAATGGGAAAATCAGTTTTCAAAGGTATGAGCTGCTCTGTGACCCAACCTGGGAACCGAACATCTTCCATATCTTTATTCGGAGAAGGGTTGGGGCTAAATGAACAAACCAGATACCTCTAGGATGTCCCTATTTTTACTTTGAGAGCTCCAAATGGTGAATCTCAGAAAACCTAAGCTGCATAAGCATCCAGGACTCTGGAATCCTATAGGAAGCACAGAAAATGGTGGAAGGAGGCAGCTAGATTCCACCCACCTGCTGCTCCTCACATGTTGAGACGGGAACATCAGACCAACAAGGCCACAAACTACAAAAGATGACAAGTGAAATGCAGCCGATTATCCAGAACCCCACTGGAGCCACAGACCCAGCCTCAGGAGAGCCTGCCACATGCTCCAGAGAACATATATTGGGACGCCGCATGTGGCCAGACCACGCTGGGAAGCCAGGACTCAGGAAGGTCCCCCCATTGGCTAGAGCTGGAGAACACCATGCTAAGTGAAATAAGCCAGACCCAGAAAATCAAGCGTGGACTGTCTTCTCTCATATCTGGAAGTTAGAGTAAAATAAGTGAGGAAACGGGGGGGGGGGGGGGGGCAGACAGCATAAATATATAGGGAAGATCAGTGGTGTAGAGGAGGAGATGGAGAGGGAGGGAGGAGGACTGGAAGGGGGTGCTAGGGACTGAAATGGAGTAGATCAAATTCTATGCATGTATGATTTTATCAGAACGAACCCAACTATTATGTACAACTATAATGCCCTCATAAAAGAAAAAAAAAAAAAGGTCTTCCACGTACGCCCCTGGCTAAAGGTGGAGGCCCTGAGTCAAGACAGGTGGAGAAGGATCGTTCCTCCAGGAAGTAGAGCTACACCTGGGCCTCGCCCTCGGAAGTTCAGCAAGGCCAGCTAACGTTCAGGATGGGATCCACATTGCTGGCAGAGCAAGGAACCCCACCAGTCCTTCCTCCACAGCAGCAAGGAGAAGACTGGCACACACTTTTGCAGAAGCCTGGACATTAGCCACAAGCTTGCAGAAACCTGTTTGCTACAAATGAACAGCTGAATCGCTAAAAGAACAGCAAGCTTTGAGCATTTAAACTTGCTTGTTCCCGCCTCTCCTGCCCACTCTCTAGTATCATGGTGGCCTTGAAAATCAACTGTACAGCAGCCACTGGAGGGCAGAGCAGGGTCAGGGCCCTCCAAAGTCCCACTGCCAGAGGACAGCCTTCACTGGATCTGTCTGACGCAGCCCTGGAGGATTCAGCCTGAAAGGCAACCTGCCTTTATCTGACTTGACCCCAGCTCCGTTAGTGAGAGCACCTTCCCCAGGCATTCACTGAAAACTACCCGAGGCAACTCTTTGAATCCAGGGGCACTGAGGGTTGGTTGTGCTGGGCTGAAGCGGTGACCCACAGTGGGACAACAACAGGCCAACCACAGCCCGAGAGAGGAATCCGGGGAGTGTGGACTCCATAGGGAGTTGCAGAAAGCCCTGACACCATCCTGGGGACCTCGAGGTCACCAACGTGATCAGAAGGCCTGAGAAGGCCCTGAGCACCAACAGTGGCTGACCTTGAGGCTGTAGGTCAGCAGGACGTGGAGCCCTCTAGCTGGAAACTGGCTGGCCGGACACCCACTTGTAGCCCTTGGCAAAGACGGCAAGGCTATGTTTCCAGGCAACAGGAACTTTCTGTCCAGTCATTAGCTGACCACTAGCCAACCAAGCAGAGCCTTCAATGTCCACACACCACAAAGGATACAAATTTTGCAGAAGTTGTAAAAAAAAAATCAAATAATCACTACAATAAAAGCAGCAATAACAATAAGCCTGAGGAGGGAGGAGAGCCTGATATTCAGAATTGTTGTGTAATATTCCTTTAAATATCCAGTTGTCAACAACAACAGAAACCATGGAAGATGCAAAGAAATAGTAAGGTATGGTCATACACACGAGAAATGCCATCTGTGGTACCTGAGGAAACCTAGGCATTGGGCTTACTAGATGAATACTTTAAGCCCACTATTTAAAATATACTCAATATGCTCAAAGAACTCAAAAAATCATCTCTAAAGGACTGAAGTATGAGTATAATATTTCATTAAATAGAGAATATCAATAAAGAGATTAAAATGATTAAGAAAAGGATCAACTAGCCAGGCACAGTGGCACATGCCTGTAATCCTAGCAACTCAGGAGGCTAAGGCAGGAAGATCACAAGTTTAAGTTCAGCCTCAACAACTTACCAAGGTCCTAAGCAACTTAGCAAGACTCTGTCTCAAAATAAAAAATGAGGGTCTGGGGATATATCTCAGTGGCAGAGCACCTGCCTAGCATGTGTGAGACACTGAGGCCCTGGGTTCAATCCTCAGCACCCACATAAAAATAAGAAAATAAATACAATAAAGAGCCATCAACAACTACAACTAAAACTATTTTAAAAATAAAAAGAGCTGAAGCTTTAGCTCCCGGGTAAATTGCCCCTGAATTCAATAATCAATACAGAACAAAAGAAAGAAAAGGAAGGAAGGGAGGGAGGGAGGGAGGGAGGGAGGGAGGGAGGGAGGAAGGAAGGAAGGAAGGGAGGGAGGGAGGAGAAATTCTGGAGTTGGAGTTGGGGATGTAGCTCTGTGGAAGAGTTCTTGCCTATATGTATCAAGCTTTGGGTTTGATCCCAACAGAGAGAGAGAGAGAGAGAGAGAGAGAGAGAGAAATTCTGGGGTTGAAAGTACAATAACAGAAATGAAAATTTCACTAAAGGGTTCAACATTGGATTTGAACAGGCAAAAGAATCAACAACTTCAAGATAGGTCAATTAAGATCTTACGCCCCTGGCTAAAGGTGGAGGCTCTGAGTCAAGACACGTGGAGAAGGATGATTCCTCTCCAATTAAATTAAGATTATCCAGTTTGGATGACAGCAAGGAAAAAATCAATAAAACAACCGCCATAATGACAACCGTTTCAGAGATCTATGGGACACCATCAAGTGTACCAAATATACGAAATAGAGTCCCAGATGGAGAGGAGAGAGAGAAAGCTAAGTGAAAGATATTTCAAGAATAATGGTGAAGACTTTCTAAATTTAATTAGCATTAATGTACACACACTAGAAGCTCAGCACATTCCGAGAAGTCTGAGTTCAAAGCAATCCAACGTAGACATATGACAAGGGACCAGAAGGCAAGGAGACTCTCAGAGGTGGCACAATGGAAGTGACAGGCACATACAAAGAAGCTGGAGGCTCAGAGGTAGCTCATCAGAAACCACCCAGGCCAAGGCAGAGACCAGGCGCCGGCATTCCTCACCCAGCAGCTCTACCTGCACATTCCAGAGGAACCGGGGCTGGGGACCAGTGCTGCAGCTCCGCCTTACAAGGAAGAGTAAGTCAATTCTGCAGGCTGGGGTGAAAGGAAAGGAAGAGAGTACAGCTGAGTTACCAACACACCCCACGTGAAACGCCGGACCCTGCCCTGTGATGGAGGACAATCAGAGCTAGACACAGGAGTGGTCAGTTCTTACCTCTGGTCACCACTGTTCTGAGGGTCCAGTTAGAAAAACTAGGCAAGAAAATGAAAGGTGTCCAGACTGGAAAGGAAGAAGTTCAACTAGCTCTCTCTGCAGATGACATTGAGCTTGTATAGAAAGTCCTCAGGACTCACCTAAAGAAACAGGCAGAACTGATCAGCAAATTCAACAAGTTCCCAGACACTAGATCAATATACAAAAATCAACTGTATTTCCATATACCGGCAATGGACAATCTGAAAGTGAAATTAAAACAATTCTGTTTATTATAATGTCAAAAGGATAAAACACTTAGAAGTAAATTTAACAAAAAAAGTTCAAGATTGGTACATTGAAAAATAATAAATGTTGTTGAAAGAAATTAAAGGACTAAATAATATGGAAAGACATCCCTTGATCATGGGTTATGAGAACCGGTATTGTTAAGACGGCAATATGGGGCTGGGGATGTGGCTCAAGCGGTAGCGCGCTCGCCTGGCATGCGTGCGGCCCGGGTTCGATCCTCAGCACCACATACAAACAAAGATGTGTCTGCCGAAAAAACTAAAAATAAATATTAAAAAATTCTCTCTCTTTAAAAAAAAAAAAGACAGCAATATGCCCCAAATTATCTACAGACTCAATTTAATCCCCATCAAAATGCTACAGAGTCAATTTAATCCCTATCAAAATGCTGCATGGCCTTGGGGGTTTTTTCTTGTTGTTGGTTTTTTTGCAGAAATTAATAGGCTGATCTGAAAATCAACACAGAAAATCAAGGGACCTATAATAACCAAATTAATTTCAAAAAAGAAAAAGTTGAAGGTCTCACACTTTCTGACTTTGAAATTCACTACAAAGCTACAGTCATCAAACTTTGTAGGGCTGGTTAGGGACCGAAATGCAGGTCGGTGGGATGAGCTGGAGTCCAGCGATGACGTTTCCACAGCAAGGGTGTCGACCCAGGGGACAAAGATGAGCCAACAGTTGATTCTGCTCAGTGGAGAAGTGGCGGTGGACAGCTGGATATCCACAGGCAAGAGAGTGGAGTTAGAAGCCTTCCTGGTCCCAAATGCCAAAATCAACTCCAAATGGGTCAAAGACCTAACTGGAAGAGCTGCAGCTGTCACCTCTGAAGATAGAGATCTTGGTGACCTCGGATTAGGTACTGGCTTCTAGATGTGATGTCAAAGCAAAATAGCCAAAGTAAAATCAGACAGAGGGACGCCATCGCCACTTAAAACGCTATGCCTGGAAGGACCCCACCCAGAAGTGGGAAGACCCCCACAAGGACGGCAGGAAAGCTGCGGTGCACCTGTCTGACAGGGTCCGAATGCAGACTCTAGAGACAACCCCAAGGCCATGGTGAGAAGACAGTCAAGCCAGTCCCACACTGAGAAAAGATCTGCCTGGAATTCCTCCACAGAAGACATACCGATGGCCGGCAGCACGGGTAAAGATGTTCTATCACCAGGAAATGCAAACCCAAAGCACCATGAAGATAGAGTGGCACCATTTCAGTGGCCACCAACAGAAGAACAAGTGGTCTGAGGACGCAGGAGGCTAGAGCCCCGGACCAGGATGTGGGGCTGGAGGGTGTGGCCCCAGAGTGCAGGCTGGAAGTCCCTCAGCATCTGCACATGACTTCAATTGTGACCCTCCAATCCCATTCCTAGATAACATTTCCGAAAGAATTGAGAATCTATTTGCACGGAAACTTGGCCACAGTGTCAAAGCAGTCTTGTTCCTAAGAGCCAAGGAAGAGAATCCGCCAAACGTTCACCAACTGATGACTGGATGAAGGACACGGCCTCTCAACACAGTGGGGTCATTCACCCATAGAAGGATGAGGCCCCACCAGTGCTGCACCGTGGACTTGAAAAGTGTGGAGGAGGGCACCTGCCATGCGACTCCAAGGTCCAGACGAGAGGTCGCAGAGACAGAGTGCTGCTGCGGGCAGGGCGAGGAGGGACCGCTGACCGCTGGGGGCCTCCTGATGTGATGAATCGGCAGAGATGGTTGCAGGAGTTTGTGGATTTACTAAAAGCCACTGAGGCGTGTTCTTGAGAAGAGTGAAAGTTATGGTATCACGGTCTCATCTCAATAACAACTTAGTAAAAGAGGGAAGTTCCAGTTGCTTCTGTCCACAGAAGTGGGGAGGTGCTGGCAACAGAAAACCCTTTCAGCCACTGAGTGTGTCCACTGTGACCAGTTTTCTCCTTTTCTGGAGGAGCCAGATGTCACCTTCTGATGCCTGAGCACTAGATCTTCACGGTGAAGCGGATGGTCACCTCCCCAGCAAGCTTCATCCTGCCCACTTTCTCCTTTAACTCACTCTGAGGAGCTGGCGTGGGCAGCCCCAGCGGGTCACTCTGGCCCTAACTTCCTGAGCCACAGGGAGCAGGAGGAGGACACACAGGGCCTTGCCTCTGGGGTGCAGGAGGAGAAAGGCAGACAAGGTTTGGAACCCTCCATTCCTCCAGCGTGCCTTCCCTCACGGCCAGACAGGGAAGGTCCTGAGCGGCTTCCGGAGCCCTGGAGCAGGTAAGCAGTGCCGCAGGTGGGCCAGCCTTCCTGGCCTGCAGGGCTCACATCCCCCCTTCTCTGAGGAGCTTGAGGGTAGGCCGTCCCCAGGAGCTCTAGGGGCCTTGCCCAGCCTCTGACAGGCTGTAAGCAGGGCAGGGAAACACATACGTCTTCACGTGGATTCATGAGGGTTTGGGATACTGACTTAGAACATTTCAGAAGCACAGAAGGCCGGGCTCTGACATGTGAGGTGCGTCCAGGAGTAGTGGACCTCACCAGGCAGCACCTGGCTTACATAGCTCCCCACACCTGCACTCCCCACCACGGCTGGTCACCTGAAGTGGCTCTCTAGGGACACTCCTCCTCCTGGAGACTCATGGCAGGTGGGGGACAGGCTTCCCTACAGCTCCCTCACCAGGCTGGCCAAGGCAACCCTGCCATGCTAACAGCTCCTTGGCATCCCAGGCTGGACCTCAGACTGGATCTGTTTCCCGTCTTATGCTCAAGCCATTCTGGAGAGTCCCAGCTGGGTCAGGTCCCTCACAGTCTGTGGCTGGGTGCCAACCCTGCCTGGTCAGACTCTCCCCTGACTATGGCCAGCAGCTGCCTGCCCCTACCTCCCTCGGAGCCAACTTCTGCAAACCTTAGAATGACCAGACTCTTCCAAGGAGGGACATAGGCAGTCCCCTCCCTCAGCAAGTCCTCTGGCCTGGGAGTGGGATTTCTCACTCTCCAGGCCACCCGCTGGAAGTCCGCTGCCCTGGCTAATGCACTGAGCAGAGTGCCATGACCTGGGAGCAGGGAGAGGAGGGCCCCTCAGTGGGGACCGGGTATCGACGCAGCCCCACACTCACTCGGAACAGCCTTCTCGTAGCAGACGCCCTTGTAGAAGCAGCACCCAAGGTCCTTGCAGCGGTCCCTGGAGACGTTGTAGTCGCAGATGTCATACAAAGGAATGTCGCACACTGCAGAGGCACAGACACGGCACTGAGGACTGAGGCCACAGGCGGCGGAGGCAGAGGACGAGCCACTGTGGACTTAGGTGGCCACTTCTCTTGCTCTTTAAATTAAATTTCATGTGAATCCCACTTTGAAACTAAGATCTGTAATGAATTAAATTTCTGAAAAAAATAATGCCAGTTAATCCCAGTACAATGCAGGGGCCTGGAGGATTGGGAAGATAACACAACTCAGTGAAGCGCACATGGGGCCCAGGCTCAGCAAGACCCCGGAGGCCTGGGGCCAACTCGTGGCCATTGTGGAGGTCTGGCTCACACCCTTCAGCATTCAGGGGTTGAAACCACCAACATGGGCTGAGAATTATTTCAGAGTTTAAAAGTCAATCCAAAGAACAGAAACTTCAAATCCTGTTGTGAATCCCCAAAAGGAGAAAAATGAACACTCAGTGCCGTACTGATTAAAGCAGCGACCTCTGGTTCCTGGCAAGGCACCATCCGCAGCTGTGAGCAACGCAGACCCTCAGCTGGCACAAGGCACCTGAGGGACCACACTGGACAGGTCACAGCTGTAAAGAGATTTCACACAAGCCCAGGAAAGGGGGCCTCTGCAAGCCGAGGCCAGAGGGGGAGCAGGAGCCCTGCTGCGAGCCATGCTTCTATGAGGCCAGGCTTGTGTGCCCAGACGGGTCTGCTCCCGGCCATGGGGGCTCTGCCATTTCCCCTGCAGACTGTCAGGAGGGGACAGGGAAGCCACCCCGCCCTCCTGACCTCTGATGACTTTGCTTTCCTTCTCCTCCCTTTCCCAAGATACCCCACTCTGGGTTTGCAAAAACTGTTGCCAGAGTATTGCCCTTGGCCAGAAACCACAGACTCAGGAGGGCCTCCGCACATCCCCAGCAGCAGCTGGCCCAAACACACCAGCCAGCCAACAGGGCCACTTGGGTCCGGCATGCCAGCCTCCCTGCAGGCTGTATGGCTGGCACTGCTCTGCGCTCCGTGGCCTGGCACTGTGCTATGGCACTGGGGCTCTACCCGCTGGCCCTGTTTCTGGCATGGTCGGACTACTCCCAAAGGTCTGGGGACAGGGGCAGTTATACTGTGGATGGGTGCTGCATCCTGTGCTCACTTTCTCCAGGAAGGTGTGTTTAGGGAGGTGACTCTGCGCTGATCCTGCTTCCAGGAAGTCCAGACATGGGAACCTGCCTCAGGGAGCAACAATCCCTCAGTAAGGGAGCACTGTTCCAGGGCAGGCAGTGCCAGGAGCGTCCAAACACCACGTCCATACGTGGCTCTCACCAGAACTTCCACTCAGCCGGTGCCTATGACAGTGGTGCCAGACCTGTAGCTCCCCTGCAGGCAGAGACCCACGGCCACACGGAGCAGGGAGCCGCATTGGCATAGACTGGCTTCGGACTTGAGTTCTACTTTCTCCACACTATAAAGCACCTCTCTCCTGTCCCAGCAATGCATGGGAGAAGTCCCCCACCTTCAGCAGGTACCTCCCCAAAGCATTGGGGATCTATCCGCTGGCCCTGTTTCAGAGAAGCAGGGGGGCCAACGCCTCACTCCAGACACCTGATTCCAGCAGAGCATGGGCAGGAAGTGCCCTGTCGAGGAGGGGAAATAGCCACGTGTGGGCTGATTTGTTCTCTTCACAACACCCAGACATGACTTCTCATCTTGGCTATTTCCATATCTTTACACAGAGCTGGCTCCCTGGCTGGTTGTAAAATCCTGTCCTCACCAAGTCTGTCCCCACTTTCCTCTTTAATCCAGCCAGTGGCATCCCGGGCCTCTTGCTTCATGGTTTTCCTTCTCTGGGACTGCTGGGTTTTCAGGTACCTCCCATATGTTGACACATTTCTTAAAGGCACTGGACCCTGCAGGATCTCTCAAACGTTCCATTCCTGCCGTGACCCCTCTGCCCTGCTCCACAGCCCAGGAAGACTTTGGGTTAGGTAAGCTGAGCGTCCTGGGCACAAGGCCACTGCAGGGTCGTCTTTGTTGGAGACACATCCCATCTCCACAGTCCCCAGGTCACACCTCTGCCTGAAAGCTCTGAATGGCAGCTTGCTAAGGGAGCCTTGGAGGTCACTCATGAGCTCTGGCAGTGGTGGTGTCAGGGCCACCACGTCAGACTCAGGCTGGGGCAGACCCAGGTTGTGGGCTCCACCTGAGCTGCCGCCTCACAGAACCAGGGAGCCAGGAAGGCAGGCCACCCTGCTCTGTGGAGGAGGAGAGCTGAGCCTCAAGACAGCCCCAGGGCTCCCACCTGCTCTGGAGAAATAGAGGCCCACAGGCTTGTGCGTGCCGCAAGAGAAGCTTGCGAGCTCCCTAGGTAAGCTTGAGGGCCAGGTGGGCAATGTTGTCCTTTGTCCCCTGAAAGTTGTCATGCACCTATGGGAATGAAACAGCAAGTCTCTGCTGCTGCTGCTGCCAACATTATAGAGACCCCTCAAGGACAGGAAAGGGCAGGGGTCACCAGGTGCTCAGAGGTGGCATGGAATGGTCAGCTTTCCAGCCCCCTTGGGGATCCGTCACTGTGTTTAAATGTGGCTGTCCAGGAGGATGGGGTGTACCCACACACCCCTTTCCACCACCTCCCTCTCCTTTCTTCTGATCAAGTTGCTCTTGCACGACTACTCGGAGAGGAGATGGTAAGGTCAGGGACTTCCCATGATGTGGCACCTCAAATGTCACATGCCAGGTGGGAGGATGTTCCCCTGACTCTCCCCCAGATGTCTTCCCTCCAGTCTTAGGAAGGGTTTGACAAGGAACCGAGCAGTAGGAGAAGCGTGCAGACTGCCTGTGCTCCCCTTCCCCGTCAGCTCTCGTGCACCAGAGGCTGGCCGTGGGAGACGCCCCAGCGGAGCATGTCCCGGCATCTCCAGTGTCCTGCCCCACAGCTCCATGCCAGCCTCGCCACAGACACAAGGCTGGTCACAGAGTCTCCACAGCAGGGACAGTAACCATAGGAGACGTGCAGGGGCGGGGCTTCCCCATGAAAGCACAGCCCCTCACTTTGAGGAGGAGAAAGTGTCCTAAGGAAACTTCTCTGAGAGCTCGGATCTTCCCCGCCATATCCACCGGGAAACCAGGCCAGCTCCAGCAGATTATTGCTGGGCAAGCTGCCAAGGCCTCAGGGCAAAGCCTGTGCCCTCAAGGGACTCGGGCCACCACTGGGCACCTATGCCTGCCCATGGTACCACCATCACAGAATTCAGCCAGATGTGTTGGAAATGACACTGTGAGTTCTAAACTTCCCACATCAGCTGTCCTGGAACACGGACACCAGCTCTCTGTGGAGCTCAGGAACCAGAGAAGCGAGGAACAGGGAGACACCTGGGGATCCCATGGGATGGTTGAGGCCAAGACCCATTCTGCACAGAGGCCTGCACCAGCCCAGCCAAAGCCTAGAGTCCTTCAGAGATTCTGAAGTCAGGGCATGCAAAGCTCAGGGCCATAATCCACATGGCCCCGGACAGAGAATTCAGACAAGGGTCTCCTAACAGGCACTTCCGACCAGAGGAGGGGAGCCAGCCGCAGCTGAGTGTCTCCAGGGTCCTGCACATTCCTCAGGAGCCTCCAAGGACAGCAGTGGGCGTGTGCAGAGGGTGTTTGCACAGCATTCTGCAGAGACAATTTTAGTTACTTTTCACAGAAACATATGAAGGAATTGACACAAATTCAGGCAGACAGACAGATCGTAGGCAGGTGACTTGTAATAAGCCAAAAGGAAGGCTAAATGCACAGAGGGGACTCCCGGCTCCTCAGCCTTGCCTCCAGCCAGGGCCGGACACCCCATGTGAATGGAGGCTGGAGGTAGCCTCCACACCTGGCCCTGTTCCTGGGAGGCTCTTGCCCTTCCTTCCTTAGTTTGGACATTCACACAGACTTCCTACCACACCGCCTGGACAGGGCCTGTCACCTGCATGATGAGAGCCCCGGGGAATGAGGTGGGCAGTCATGGGGCCACTGCAAGCTGGCTGGGCGCTGCCCTGCCCTGGTGATACCACTGCAGCCTCCATCCCTTCCACTGCCTGCCCGGGCTCAACACTGCACCCGCCTGAGCTAGCCTGACACAGGCCAGGCAGTGCTGCCAAAGCCCAGCCTAGGTGCCACGCAGTTCAACAAGCCTAAGACCCACACAGCAGTCACAACAGCATCTACCAGGGATCACTGGGACAGCACAGTCCTGCTCCATCATCACCCGCCCAGCCCCAACAGCAGCAACCAGGAAACAGATGAAGCTTCCAGAAGCACTTGGAAGCAGGGCTTGCCACAGGTCAGTGTCAAAGTGACAATGACCTCCTGCCCCGGGAAGCAGTTCAGGCAGTGCCCTGGCTTTCCTGTGCACCTGAGGCGACCACTTCCCCTGGCCCTGCACCCCTTAGAGGGTTTCGGGAGCCAGCCCCAGCACCCCGGGTCCCCGCACAGAGGAACGTGGACAGTGGCCTCTAGCCTTTCTTCAAGAGAGGGAGGCCAGGCCTCCAGTTCACGTCCACACCAGTCGCTGGTTGTCGTGATCCTGAGTGGATATCAAGAAGAGATGCCCATAAGGCCTTGGGAACAGGCTTCTTCTTGTCTGTCCTTGTCACTGACTGTCTCCCTAAAATACTGGAAGGCCACAAACAGTGCTGGCTTCCAACCATCCCTGCCACTCTCTGTGGCCCTTCCAGATAGAGGACCCACTTTGCCTGTTTTGTGTGTCCTGGATCAGAAACCATAAACAGCCCCTGGGAGCATCTGTCCAAGGAAAGGCCTGCCTCCCTGGAATGATGGAGCCTCCTGGGGCCTCCTGGCCTTGAAGGCCGTCCAGAGCGGCAGAGCCCTGGAGTGGCAGGTGGTTTCCTACCTGGCTGGCCTGGGAAATGCTCCCTCACCTACCTTCTAAGCAAATCAAACACAAGAAAACCAAATTCCTTTTCTTTTCCTTCCATTTCCTTTTATTTATTTTAATGGTAATATGTGAATTCAAGAAGTTCAATAACATCCAAATCTGAGCAAGGGAAGGGAGCATTTCCTCTTCTTGCCAATTCCCAGTGGCCATGCACTTCTAGAAGGTCCCCTGGCCTGATCTCAAATGCAATCATACCACCCATGCACACAACGTGCTTCCAGCACTCAGGGGCCAGTGTCTGGTGCCAGTGCACAGGTCCCTGTGGGGAGGAAGGTGAGCTTCATCCTGTGGCATACTTTCCTTAAAGAAGTCACATACTTAAAGAAGTCACTCCTGAAATCGTTGCCTAGTAGGTGCAGCATGTTTGTCACCTGCTGGGGAGCTGCCTTCGCCTGCGCGTCCTGGGGAACGTTGGGCATTGCTCTCTCTTATCGCCACATGGGAGCCCAGGTACAGCTGCTTTTGTAATGAAATTTAAGAAAACAGATCCTTCCCAGTGTTTTCCCAGGTCATTTTAAAAACTCAGTGTCCTTGTCTCCCTTGCCCAGCTAAGCCTGGCAACTGGGACTATCCACATCTCAGGTTCAAAACAGGCCCCCAGATGGTCTCTTCTATGTTACCTGCAAATTTCTTCAGGACATGTGGTGGGGACTTCTTGACTTCTGGCGCATATCTCATTGTAACTTCTGACAAGGGACGCAGGGGTCAAGCGTGCCTAGAAGACAGGTCGGCTCAAAACAGGTGGGCCCCACAGTGTCCACACCTGAAAGGCAGGATGGCTCAGCTAAGTGGGCACTGTGACCTCCACTGGAGACGTGCATGTGGTGCCAGGGAATGGATGGGTCAAGCCTGCAGGGCTCTACCTGCTCCCCAGTGGGATGATACTGTGACCCACCTGTCTATCATGTCCTGAGGCTGAGCCTTCCAGGCACCCTGTCTCTCCCAGTTATACTCCAAGTGGGGAACAATTTTCTGATAAAAGAAGGAATCAACCGCCTCCTTCCGTCTGCTGCTCACGACCAGTGGAGTGTGAACCAGACGCAGAGCCACCCCTGCCTGCTATGCCATCACATGGAACCATGAGGTCATGTGATGTCACATAGGACTTTATTAGGCTGAGATCAGCACGCTCAGGTGGTGTGGCCATAGAAGGACTTTATTCAGAGAGGCATAGGATGCCCACCCTGAGTTGGCTGTGCAGAGCAGTGTCAACCACTCTGATTAGCAGCCCGGGTGTGAGGCACTGCTGGACCCTGAGGCCCCGACCAGATCGGCCACAGTCTCCTTGGAGAGGCCATTTTTCCTAGGCACTACTGGAATGCAAAAGTGAACAAAAAGGTCCTTTCCTTCCAGGGAAGTGGACAGGACAGCTGTGCAGAGCAGACTGCTGCGCAAGAGAGCCAGCACGAGGCAGCAGGCACCAGGAGCAGGCAGTGGAGACTGACTTTTCACAGGGAAGCAGGTGCCCTGATGAGCCCGGAGTACCCAAGGCTGCAGGGCCAAGGCCCTGGGGAGAGGCGGGGTGCCGATTTCCTGCCTTCCCTCTCGGGGGACCTCCAGTTCAGTGCACCAGCCCCAGCACCCCAGGTCCCCTCACAGAGGAACGTGGACAGTGGCCTCTAGCCTTTCTTCAAGAGAGGGAGGCCAGGCCTCCAGTTCACGTCCACACCAGTCGCTGGTTGTCGTGATCCTGAGTGGATATCAAGAAGAGATGCCCATAAGGCCTTGGGAACAGGCTTCTTCTTGTCTGTCCTTGTCACTGACTGTCTCCCTAAAATACTGGAAGGCCACAAACAGTGCTGGCTTCCAACCATCCCTGCTACTCTCTGAAGGGCAGCAGACCACTAACTTCATGGCAGGTCCTCACACACCGTTGTCATGGAGCAGGGGCTTCCCTGCATAATTAATTCCTTCACACTGTGCAGCCGCCAGCTTTTAATTTTGTGATGTTACCACATTTGGAAGAGTTGCCACTTACATACCCCCTCTCCATTATTAAATGTCAACCACTTTTGTTTACAAATAAAGCCACTTAATTAAATGGCGCATCTAAGTCAGTGAGAAATTAAAACAGCACCAGTGCCAGCTCAGCAGAGCCCGGGTGGTCGGCATGCAGCAGGGTGCGCGGGAAAGCTCCCTGCGGAGCTCCAGGGGCTCCCAGCTCCAGCTCCCAGGGACTTGTCCAGCAGCATGCTGCAGTGCGCGTCTCCCACTGGGGGATTCCAGAAACACCCAGAAGCACTCAGTTGCCTGGTGCTTTCTGACCTGGAGAGGATCAGGAAGCCATCGCACAGTCCTTCAGAGAAAGCGCCAGGTAACGGCCAGCCTGAGACTCGGGGGCCAACAGCCAGGCCACCGGGACAAACGCAGCCCTGGGGCCCTGACGCCACAAGAGCCAGGGGCATGCTCTGTGCCTTCAGCCCAGCTGCATCGCCCCCAAACTTCCTTTGTTCATTCAACACGTATTTATCAAGGATTGATTTCCTCTTCTATATGACAGGCCGTGGAAAGGGATGGAACTGGATCTAGATATTATGGGTTGTGTCCCCCAAGAGGGTCTGTTCAGGTCCTAATTCCCAGTACCTCAGAATGTGACCTTATTTTGAAATATGGTCACTGCAAGTGTAAAATTAGATGAGGTCATACTAGAGTAGGTGGGCCTGAATCACTGACTCGTGTCTTTCTGGAAGGGGACATTTCAACCTAGGGACACACAGGAGTGGCCAACAGCCAGGAACCCTGAAGTCAGCAGCCAACACCGGCGTCCTCCCTCACAGACCCTCTCCACACGTGCCCAGACCCTGGACTCTGGGAACTGAAACAATAAATGGTCGTTGGCGCCCGGAGCGTGGTGCTGTGTTCAGCCGCACAGGTTTCCAGGCTGGAAAGCCTGAGTCTGAGGCCGCTGGGAGGGAGCAGGAAGCCCTGGCCGCCAGCCCTCTGCTGGGGAGACCCCCGCTGTGTACAGAACACAAAGGCCCTGCCAGGGAGGCCCAGAGCTCAGCACTGGGGCTGCCAGGGTAGCGATTCAGCTGGGAGGTATCTGAGAGGAGGGTGGGCCTTGGACCAGGCACCACCTCCCACCCCACCCCCGCCAGGCGGCCCGGCCTAGTGAGGAAAGGGAGGCCTGTGCTCCTGCCCGCTGCAGCCATGGCAGGCAGGGAAGCCACAGTGCACCGACCTTCACACTGTCCCCGGGCCACCCTGGTGTGACAGCCCCGTGCAGTCTGTGAACCGGCCCTTGCCCCCAGCTGCGGGCCAGCCAGGGAAAGCTTCCCACTCTGCTGTTCCTGCTGAGCTTCCTACACTCTGGACATGTTTCATTTTTACACAAACTGCAGAAACTATTGTCAAGATCTAGAAAAGGGGAGGGGAAGAGTAGAGGGTTTTATCAGCACGTCATGGAATCCATGAAACAACTGGGACAACTGAGACCTTTACCCCTTTACCGCGACGCGCCTCTGTGCGCAAATACACCCATTCCTTTAGGCGTGCGGTTTCTTTCAGTGATGTTTTGTAGGTCTGCACATTAAGGGCCTACATGCTTTCCATTTTATTCATTCCTATTTGATTTTTTTTGTTATTGAAAGATCGCATTCCATTTGTTCCTGATTTATAGAAAATCACTTTCCGTAGAGATCTTGTAATGGAACACCACTAATTCTGTTCAGAATTGTGTAACAGAAAACAACTTCAGTTTCCTCTTCAGCTGGTGCACCCCTTCTTCCTTACTGCCTCGTGACACTCGCGCTGGGGTGAACGGCCATCCTCACCCCTCCTCGGGCGGAGACCAGCATTTGCCTTTAACATGACATTTGTATGCTGACGGGCTTTGCGTGTTCTCAGACTAAGGAGACCTTTGTTCCCAGTTTGATCTTACTTTCACCCCCACAAACAGATGCTTAATTTCACCAAATGTATTTTCTGAATCTAATCATACAATCATAGCCTTTTTGATTTTGAAAATGTGGTACTTAATTTTTTTCTCTTAAGCCAACTCGGGGTCCTTGAAATCAATCCACTTTGGTTATCTTCTTCATATGCTGAAAGATTCAATTTGACATTTAGCATTTTTCTGCATCTATTATCCATGTGATTGGCCCTGTTCTATTTGGCATTGTTCTGTCCTCTGGAGTGGGTCTTCTGCGTGTGCTCCAGTCCACAGCCAGGAACAGCATTTTCACAGGGCCACTTCCTTCACAGTGAAGCCTGCTATTTTCTGCTGTTCTCCTCATGGGAGTTTTCAGACATTTTTCCAGAAACGGGCCCACCTCACCTTCCCGTGCAGGTTCAGTGCCATAAGGAACCCGAGTCTCCTTGGGCTGCGTTTTCATGCCTGAAGCATGTGTGGCTAAGGCTGCCTCTTCTTTCTGACAAGTTAGGTGTGACCTGCCTTCCTGGCCTGCCTCGCCAGCAGTTCATCACTATCGACAAAGAACAAGTTCTATCTGTATGAACCCGGCTCGCCCGCCTCAGTGCGTGCTGACCACTCACCTGCCATCCGTTTCCAGGGGGGTCCTCTTAAAGAACTCCTATGAATGGGGCTGCCTCCTGTGACTCATCAGCCCAGCCTGGAAGTGCTCTGCGCTGCGGACAACAGGTGCCCGCCAGCTGGGAATAGCGCCGCCTACTGACCCCAGATGACTGTGGGCTCCTCCTGGGTTCATGCTCAAGCATGTCATGAACTGGCCTCCATGTGGGCATCCATGGACAGCTACCTTTGTAACATCAAGGGCAGGACACTAGACAGACATGTAATGTGCAGGTTTCTTCTGAACTGCCCAGTGATCTCTGTTTCGTCTATATACTGATTGGGGAAGAGAGGCGTCTCCACAGGACTGAGTACACTACTGAGATCCATGGTGTACGTCTACATTGAGTGCTTTCTCAGCTCAGTGATGTTCCACTTTTTAGTATATGCCTTTAATCTCTTATCAAATTCATCCTGAATCCACTCATGTCTTGATGCTATTATAAATGCTAATTTTAAGATATCAATGTCCAGCTATTCACTGTTCACAGATGGTCTTACTCATCGACCTTGTGTGTGGTTTCCCAAGGCTGCTGGGATACATCACCTCAAACCCAGGGTTTTCAAACATCATGCCTGCTCATCTTCCAGTTCTGGAGGCCAGCCCCAACACCAGGTGTCCACAGAGCCACACTACTCCCTGTGGCCCAGAGCAAACCGCCTCCTCACCCCTCCAACCACCATAGCCCACCTGCATTCACCATCTTGGGGCCCCCTTCCTCATGTCAATCAACCTGTTCCCATCACCACATCCCCACCTGTAACTCTGACCAACCCTGGTGCTTCTGTAGCCCAGGGCCACTGCCTCACACCCAGGTCCTTGCTCACAACATTAGCAAGACTCCTCTGCCCTACAGTGACTACAGGTTCTGGGGATGGGGACTGACATCTTTGGGGTCAACTTCTGCCCAGAGGTCAGCTCAGCATGTGGGGTGCAGACCTGACACTTCTCCAAGGGCAGGTGCTGGCGGCTGCAGGAGGGTGGAGGAGAGGAAATGGTCGAGGACCAGAGATGCCAGCAGTGATCTGTGCTGGGAAAGAGGGACAGGTTTGGGGCAGGACATCTGGACATTAAAGCCACTCTGTAAGAGTGCCTTGAATGACAAAAGTGCAGTTCTCTCTGTCACAGAAAGGATGCCAGGACCCTGCACCTGGGGACCACGAGGCTATGGGTGGTGGCCTCGACTGCAACTCCTGGATCAGGGCCCTCAGGCCTATGGCCAAGTTGTGACTGTAGTGTCGTCTTCACTGGTCCTCCTGGGATGCGCAGGGCCACACTGTGTGGGATGCAGGATCTGGGAGAGTGACCGTCACTCCATTTTCTGCATTTCACATGAGCTTGACACTTTATATAATAAAACATTAAGGAAGAGAAGAAAAGGGCAGCAGCAAGAGAAGGGTGTGGCTAAGAGGCTCATGTTGAGGAGTGGGGGCCGCAGTCAGCAGGTGCAAATGGCCTGGGCGCAAGAACAGTCCCGGCTCCTCTCCTGGGCTTCCATCTTCCTCGTGACTGTTGGAAACACGTGGGGGGCGGGGGGGAAGAGTTACAGTGAAGGACTTTAAAAGCCACTGTGGAGACTTGGGGGCCAAACTAACTGATCCGAAGAGCCGTGGGGTCGTGTCCTCTCTTCCTGCGCTCAGAAACCACAGGCCCCATTGAGATGAGCTGGGAGTGGAGGACATACTTCCCAAGGCACCTGTGATTAGAGTAGCCTGGACAGGCTGCAGACCTGCCCAGGGCATCATCTCTGAATGCCCGCTCCCCAGGGCGTCATCCCTAAACATCCTCTTAGAACCAGGCAAGTTCCACCCAAATTAAACAGGCCCAGAATGGCTCGTCAGGGCCACACTCAGCTGCACAGCTATGCCCAGGATGCCCACAGCACCTTACAACAGCGTCTGCCTCTCCCACGTCTCTTCAGAGGTGACTAAAGCAAGCTGCAGTGTGGCCAGCCAAGGGGTTTTGTCAAGAACAATGGTATAGCCTGTACCTGCCCACGTGGAAAGGGATCTTAAGAGGCCAACAGAGGCAAGCTGGGGAAGAGAATACTCCACACCACCTTGTTGTAGGAAAAGTCGCGCACAGAATGCCACCTGCTGGTCTTTGCTCAAGTGAGGACACAACACTGGCCTGGCCTGTGACTATGCAAGGTGGAGGCCCGGTGTGTTCTTACTGTTCCTATATGTGGCTTATATTTTCCTCATAACCAGGTATTTTTATAATTTAAAAAAATTACAAAGGCCTAAACCCGTCTAGTAAGAATGATTCAGATAGGAGACATTTGATGTGCCCACGTGTCACCATGACAACCAACAGAAGTGGTTCCAGGATGCCTACTCACTCTAGTCTGGGGCTCTAGCCTGGCTTCACTCCTGTGCTTGCAGCACACTGGCTGGCTGTGCATCCTGGGTGGCTGAGATGCCAGCCGCAGTGCTGTCCCACCGAGCCAGGCCCTGCACCGCCGGATGCAAGTGCCTTTCCACACTGATATCTTCAGCACCGCCCTGTCCAGACAAGCACACCCTGGCTTGGAGCTTGGACCGCAGTGCAGCACAGTGCTGCAGCGCAATGGGGCTCTGTCTGCCCAACCTGGGCTCTCAACATGCTGAGCAGCCTCGGAGCCTAAGGAATTCATCATACCGTCTTCAACTCTGCAGGCTTGCCTTCTGGATGACCAGGGAGCCAGGTGCCAGAGCACAGGCAGGGGGAGGTACAGCAATGTCCAGAGAGACCTGTTGCTGGTGGCACGCACACACCTCTTGCCATCCTGAAGTCTGACATTAGGAATTCAAAGTAATAGTTCCAAGTTACCTAACACGTTCTTTTAAATCAACCTCAGACACCAGGCAATCAGCTCCATCACCAGGCTCAGAACCAAGTTTCCGAGGTGATCCACCACTGCAGTTAGATCTAGAATGTCCCCAAAGGCCCTGCAGAAGGCATTACCAGGAGGTGGTGGGACTTTAGAAGGTGAGTCCTGCTGGGAAGAAGTTAGGTCACTGTAGATGGGCCCTCAAAAGGGACACTGGGGCCCCAGCCCCTCCCCACCTCCCAGCCTCTCCATCATGCATTCCCCACCGGGACACACTGTGCCTCTCCTCCTTTTGAGTACCTCGAGTATACTGTCACAGTAAGGGAGGGCCAACTCACACAGCCACCAAATGATCCATCAGTAGTTAGCCACTGTAACCCGTGGCTTTCCTCCCCCTATTCACTGGAGGAAGCAGGCCTCTCCCAGGGAGCACTGGACACCCCTGAGGACACTGCAGGTGGTACTGTAACAGACAAGCGCAAGCAAATTTTTTCTCTTACGGCAATTCCTAGGGAACCCCATGGACACCTTTAAATATGTTCCCATTTATTCGACTCCATAAAAGGGCACAGGGAGCATCTTCTACCACGGAGGACACTCTTCTGGTACAGCGGGCGGGGTGGAGGCCTTGCCCCATAGTGTGAGCATCACTCTAGTTTTCTTTCCTTAAAACATTACTTTCCTAATCCTATTATCTTTAGCTAACCTTAGCTTGATTTTAAAGGCCAATATGATGTTTTTCAGAATAAAAACACACTGGAGTTTTAAAATCTAAAAAGCCAAAAGAAAGATGCACACAGTAAATGCATCAAATAAAATAAAGTGACACATTTTGTGAAGTAAGAAAAATAATCCGTTTAATAATTACAATGATGCAGCACAAACGTCCCAGTAGTCAACAGCAGGACACCGTTTGTGATGCTGCAGGACTCCTGCGGTTGTCAGTGTGCCCTGGGTGGTTTGCATGATGGAGGCACGCATGGACCACGCAGGTGTTCAAGGTACCAGTGCCCAGTGCACGCAGACAGCAGACGTGCCCAGGCACACGGAGTTTCAGATGCTACACCTCACGGTCATCTGAGCTGAAAGTGCTTCTCATCTACAGGACAGGAGAGGCTTCATCTCCTCACCCCTCACAGACAAGCATGAAGGAGTCGGCAGCCCCGGAGAGCGGTACCCCTTTGTCATTCACATCAGAACCCACCCTCCTCCAGGTCACACAGGGAATGGTACAGTGATGCACGACAGGGCAGGTTTCAGAAAGATTGCTCTCAGATGCAAGTTCTCTGCTCCCTGGAAAGCCTGGGAAGACGCTGCGTCCACATAAAAGGAAGGCATGTGGAGACACTGCCTCGGTGGCACCCAGCCTGGGACAGGGTGTTAAAAACATGAGAATTCTCACAAAATACTTCAAGCTGAGTATTAAGGCAGGTCTGTAAAAGCATCCCGGGACACAGGCAGCCCATGAGCAGCCATGAGAGGACGGCCTTCAGTTAATTCCCAGCAGAGTGGCATCGCAACGTCTCGGGTTGCCACGGCAGAGAAATCGAGGAGAGTAGTTCCTGAGTTAAAATCTGCTACGGCAGCAAATGCACTCACCAAAAACACTTGTAAAACCAGGTCTTATGAAAAACAAAACTGATCTTTTCTTTCTCAGCATGGATGGATAAAATGCCAAGTCCTGGAAGTTGGCAATTCTAGCGAGCAGCTCATAGTGAGTGGTCCACGGGAGGCGGCTCGGTGTCCAGGTCTGTGCAGGGCGCCGGCAGGGGCAGTGGGGAAGAAAAGGAAGCCCGCCAGCTCAAAGGTGCCTGGCACCAAGCATCCAAAGGCAGGGGATCTGCTGCAGTTACAGGGCAGCCCGGCCACCAGAACATAATCAGTCACGCGTGACGCCAACAGGCTGCTTGTGGGGTATGTGACGTGTGTGATGCTGCAACTGTGGTTTGGGCACAGGGCACATGCCTGTAATCCCAGAGACTGGGGAGGCTGAGGCAGCAGGGTCACAAGTTCCAGGCCAGCCTGGGTAACTTTGCGAGACCCTGTCTCAAAATGAAAGGGCTGGGGTGGTAGAGCTCAGCGGTAGAACACTTGCCTAGCATGCACAAGGCTCTGGGGTCAGTCCCCAGCACCTCCAAAAAAAAAGAAAAAATTAAATGATATAACACTTTCTATGTTAGAGTTTACCTCACTTCAAAACTGACTCAGAGGAAGCAAAAAGAGAGCTCAGTTTCTATGGTCATTGTCACTTACTGCTGGATCATTCATTCTCCCAAGTCTGCGGGGCCCAGGGAGGCAGCCTGCTAGGTGAGAACAGGCCTCCTCCCTGGTCTCCTGCAGGCGGGCTCCGGTCCTTCCTGTGGACAGCAGCTTGGGCATTTCCAGCGAGCACTGCTCATGCAGGCAGACTGATAGTGAAGGGCATCTCAGGGTGAGGCTGGCCTACGGTGAAGCCTGCCCTGAATGTGAGTCTCCAGCAGGCTCCACCTGTGTCCACTGGCTGCAGCAACTGGCGATCTAGAGCACATGCATGGGAAGGTTCTAGTTCTGTCTCTCAGGGGAGAACGGAATGGCGCACCCTGTCACATCTCCAAACAAGCCTAAGAAAAGTCTGAGCTGCCTCCCAAATGCCAGAGCACACTCCCGTGATCCCAGGATCTGGAGAGATGGCAAGGGCGAACATCCACATGAGGACAGGCATGTGGATGTACCCAGGTTAGGGCTGGTCTCATTCTGCTGAGTGCTGCCCTCCACAGGGCCACCAGCCAAGGCTGGAATCCAGCTGGAGGGGAGACATCTGACTGGTGTGGAGTCCCCTACAGACATAAGAAGGGTTAATCTGCCCAACACACTGAGGTGGGACATCTGCTTGAAGTGCCATGGGGACAAGGCTGGCGCAGGATGATCCAACACCTGCCAAAGGTGTCTCCCCACACTTCTGCTGTGAAGTGAGTGTGATGGGACCTCTAACCCACGACCAGAAAGGTCAGAGGGAAACAAGTCCTGGCAGAAGGGCGAGCCCAGACACCATCACAAATGTGCATTCGATGTGGACTATTTACAAAAAGTACATGAACATGATATTTATGTATCAACTACAAGTCTGAAGAGCCAGGGCTTCAGTCTGTCACCGCACTCACTGCAAAATGAGGTAACTGAGATGTTAGCAGAGGTTAATGCAGCCTGGGTCCTCAGTGTCTATGCATGTGTGGATTCTTCAGTGAAAATTTGATCATTTCTATTCGTATGATGAAGACAATGTCCTCGGTCCTGAATGTCATCCAAGATGGGGCCGGGGACCTGGTTTGGCCTGGTAACTGGTCTTCAACAACAAGAAATAAGGTTGTCCTTTATAGATTGGTCTCATCCCAGGCAGGATCATTCATGTTCTTTAGCACCTTCCGCACCAGCTTTTCCAGGTCCTTGCGGGCCCTCTGTTCCTCCTCTAAAGACTTCTTCATCTTTTTGTTATCCTGCAAGTCAAGCAGACCACAGCATGTTCACTATCCGTGGCACTCAGCGGAGCCTCTTTCCCCTAAATTACACCCTTGGGGTGACTGTGGTAGGGTGGGGGTTAGCAAAGCCGAAACGCACTGCAGTGTGGTGCTCAGTGGAGTCCCTCCTGGGAGCCAGACGGTTCACAGCGGAAGGAACAGCCCCAGTGGCCCTTCCCATAAGTTCCTAGTGACCACCTTGATGAAGCATACCATAGAAAATGGCTGAAAACAGCAGCAGAGCAACTACATCCCTGACTTTCTTGCAGAATCAAAGGAATGGAAGCAACAGAAACTCCGTGAACCAGAGTGAATGCCCGGGTATGATTAGCCTGGACTGGAAAGCTTATCACACAGGGCAGGGGAGCCCTGGGGCTCTTGGGAGCTGCAAAGGCACATCTAGCCAGCAAGGCATATCCAGCCACACCACACCCCGGGGCACAGTGCCGTCTCCTGCGCCTGTCCACTTCCCTGCAAACCAGCCCTGGCCTGTGCACACAGGCCCACCCGCTGACCAGCCCAGCATCGCTGACTTCTGGTCCTGGCTTCTGAAGCGCATGACCACCTGTGAGAGCCCAGTCACACAGGCACCAACAGAACTTGTAACTAGGCAGTTTTCAGACTGTGCGACCATTCCAACAAAATCTGACATGGTTTATGACATCAAAAACAGGACAGTTGGATGACTCATTTTGAAGCACACTTCCTGGTCTATCCCACTCACAGAGGACCAATGGCTTTAGTGCTGGAATTCCACAGTACAAGATCTTTTAGTTTTTTTCTTTCTTTTACTTATGGACAATCACCATTTTTGATAGTGTTTTCCTTTTTTCTCCCTTAAAAAAAGTAAAACAAGTGCTGACTCACCTGCCGTAGCTCCTGGACTTCATCCTTCAGCGCATACACTGTGTCCACCAGACTCCTGGAACAGAAGAGCATGCAGGTCAATGGGCAGCACCGAGCCCCACGGAGCCACAGGGCTCTCCCGGCTCGGCTAGGCCTATCTGGTCTCACAACTTTAACAACCCAGCCCATTCTGTGCTCAGCAGGTTGATCTCTGCTGAGGTTAAGTCCAGCCCACAAGGAAAGTCTGATGGTCAAGTTCTGGGCCCCAGTCCCAGGGGAGTTCTGACTCTATTACCCACTCCACACACTGGAGACTCTTACTTTTCCTCCATCACTGTCTGACCGTTACTTTTAGTTTCTTCAACTATTATTTTCTCTTCTTCTGGAAGCAAGACTTGTGGAGCAGATCCTTTGCGTGAACCTAGGATTGTTCAAGGAAAAAAAAAACCTAAGGTGAATGCCATGGCAGACCCAAGAAAGGGCTCAACTACACACCCTCTACACGCTCCCACAAAGAATGCCCCAATCCCACAAGGAGGGCACCCCACACTCCCCTCCACCTCTGTCCACGGCGCAGGCTCTTCATGCCCACGGCACTGCAGAGGGAAACACCAACCTTTCTGTAATATATTCAACTTTGTTTCTGAATCTAGATTATAATCTTTAAACATAAAAATTTTCAATAGCAAGTAAGTTAAAAGGTTCTGACCACACTGCCCTAGATATTTAGCCAAATTTTAAGTCATTAAATTGTCGCAGAAATTCTAGAAAGACACACAAGATCATATACAGCATATATACTAATTGTTTATAAATATAAAAACTGGCAATTTAAAAAAGTTTAACACCATAGCAACTTCTAAAAATAAAGATATGACAGCACATAATTTAGAAAAAAATAAAATTCATTATCTGGTTATTTTATAAAAACTTCATTCTCCATTCCCTGGAACTGTTTTAAATAAAAGAAAGTCAAGTGTTCATAATGTCAGAGGAACGTTTATGCCATTCAACCAACACAAGCACAGGAGCCTACAAGGGACAGCCCCAAGATGAATGAGGCAAGGGAGGCACTCAGAAACCAATTCTGAGGCCCAAGTACTCTTTTTCAAAAGGTGAGGGAAGAGAACCACATCCTGTGATGTGAGAAAGAGATGATTTTCTCAAAGATCACACAGTGTGGAAGCATGCACCACCCATATTTTTGGAAAACTACACCAATACACATGGGAGGAAGGTATGATGTACCACAAACACCTGCAGTGGTTCTAGGGGAAGGGGACATTCTCTTGGAAAAGTACACCTGCCCTCTGAGGCAAGCTGACCGGGAGAGGCAGGGTTCTGAAGCTGCTGTCTTCCTGAAAGTCTGTCAGGCTACAAGAAGCATACCTGTTGAGCACCCCTGTCGCCATGGAAACCAGAGGGTGGTACAAGTGTTTTAAAGGCAGAATTGCAAAGATAGCTTCCCCAGCACCGTACTGTATAGAGGCAAGATGTACAGCTGCTGCCAAGAGGGACCAGCATCCCTGACAGGCAAGCAGGGCTGGCCATTCTGCAATGGCAGTTCAGAGACACTGCAGCCTAGGGGACCAAGGCCTCAGGCAAGTCTCCCTGGACTGCCCCTTGTGCACCCGCAAAACCCACTCTATCAGAGGGCACCAGGCACAAGCCCCATGCCAGACCAGAAGAGCAGAGACTGGATCAAACTAGGGCGCTGTGTTCACCCTCAGTAAGCTCATGGCAGAAGAGCACACTCTGGGTAAGCAGCCACGCACAATTCTGCATTACACAGTGTGAGCTCCATGTCAGTCACTTCTGACACCCCTGAGAGGAGAGGCTTCTCTGTGCACTGAAACCAAGCACAGTGCTGAGAATTCTATCCAAGCCACATGAGCAGGCATGCTGAGTATTCACCAGGAAAAAAGTCTAGACTATTCCAAGACAGTCTTCCCATGCAAGGTGCCCTGTTCACAGTTGTGGGCAGGGGCTGCAGCTACCACCCTTTCCACAGTGACCCAGATCCCAGGGAGACTGAACTTCAGATGCAGTCCTGCAGAGAAACACATTTTTAAAGCATCACCAGGCTGACCACATCAGCCCCCAGACCTCTGACAGGTCCAGCAGAGAGGCAGAGACCCCCTCTAGGTGACAAGAGACCATGAGAGACCTCCCGGGACTGCAGGCTGCCTCCTTCTAGGCTTTTTCCTGTTAGTGGGGAATGCCGCGGGCCATGCAGACCATAAGAGAACTGCAGGGAAAGCACAGGTACCAGCCAGATGAAAAGTCTCCTGTGCCTCTTATCCAAACTTCTGTTACCTGTCTTTCAAAGGAAAAGTTAACTCATGTGATATCTGCCCAGCAAAACACAGAAGGATTCCAAAGAATCAGATATTTATACCCCAGTGTAGACAACAAAGGGCTCCACTTAATCTTCCCTGTGAAGACAAGCAAGCTGGTCACAGTACATAATTCAGTAGATCCTGATTTTCCTACAGTTATCAAAGTCCCCAAGAGCCCTACTTTGGGTCCAGATGACTGATGACTACCTCAGAGTCAAAAGAGACATCAATGGGGAATGTGTCCTGTTCAACTTGCAATACACATCTTCAAAAGGACCATGGAGAAAGAGGAGGTAGAGAGGTTCTATGTAAATACACTCAGGCAGATTAAATTCTACCAGTACAATGAGTACACTGCTTACAAACGAGTAAGATAAAGTCACAAAGGACACCACTCTTCGAGAAAGGAGGTGCTATGAGATGTGAGGGTCACGTGCCCCAAGTGACTCTGGTTAGGAGTCTCAGCTCATTACCATCTCTACATTAAACACTGAGGATTAAACCCTGTTTTACAACTATTTCTTACCAAACAAATTCATGGATAAATGCCTCAAGTTTCTAAGTAACATAATTAATCTGAGGACCTAAAACCTATGAGGACCAGTAAATGGCTGTATATGCATGACTCCGATCTCACGTTTGCAAATACATTAAATGGCTACAGTAAGTATGAGAATAAATATTACAGACAGAATGTACTACGTAACTGCTCTGTTCCTGAAACACTGCAACGTGGATAATGCTGCTGATCAATCTGAGGTGAGCCAAGAGGCTTATGAATCAAGATCAGAAGTTTGCCGAGGAGTTCATGCAATGCCAATCATCTGTCCAGTTTCAGTATAACATATTTTTATAAAATAACAAAAAAAAAAGTGAAAAATCTTTCAACAAAACAATAAAGAAATATTTTCTAACCAGGTTTGTAAATAAGTTGGCTAATCTCAGATATTATTAAAGTATTCTTAGAGGGACCGTGGCACAATTTTCCTGATTACCTAGGCTAGGAAAAACACTTAACAGCACAACAAGTAAAGAATGGTCTAGCACTTAATTTAAAACCCCACAACTGGGCTTCAGACACATGCCCAGGTTTTAGGTGGCTCCAGGACAGGGAGAGCTGAGCTTCTCGACTTTGTGGAGCTGGGAACAGTAGGGGAGGCTCAGGAAATGCCACGTTCTGCAGCCGCTGCCTGGAGATTCACCGTGCCCTGCACAGCATTATGGGTTTGCTGAGGTTTGCCACAGCACTCCGCTCCTGGGATGTCGGAAATTCATCTGAGTGCTCAACATTTTTTTCAGCATCCACATTAGCATCTTGGGTTTTCTGGGTAACAGTCTGAGCGGTACTAACTAGCCTACAGACCTAAGTCTGAAAAGACAAACAACTGCTGATTTGTCCCTGGACTCACTGTTTCTGTATGGAGGCGGGAATAAGAAAAACGTAACACAACAAAACACTACTCTGTACTACCAATCCCGCACTTCCTCATACTGAAGGACTCTAATGTGCCTGCAGGTGCACAATGTCCACCCTTCGAGGCCTGCTGGGACAGTCCACATGGTCACTTTAGGAGCACTAGTGTCACATGGCAGAGACATGAGTAGCCCCTGGGTGCCCATGGCAGCATCCATTCCACACAAGGTGTGATCCTGTGGGAACACATCATTAGCCACGTCTCAGAACCTTCCCCCAGGTCTCAAGGACTATGGACCTTAGTGTGAGAAACACAGATCTCATCTAGCAATTCTACCTTACGGATGAGGTGACATGCTCAGGCTATAGCAGAGCAGGGATCACCTGGGACTCCATGACCTGTCTGTGCTGTCGTCCTGGCTGCTGGAACACCACTGGGGGGGGGGGGAGGGCACACACTGATGACACACAACCACAGAGCCTCAAGGTCAAGTTCACGGCAGGTGTGATGTGTGTGTAGGCTGAGCCTGTCAGCAGAGCGGCTGTCTAGGGGCCAGCGGTCAGTCCGTCCATCCATCTGGTGCTTTCCCTCTTAGGCCTGTGACCTTCCCAGTCTGCACCAACTACATCAACTAAGGAGGAGACTTTGGGAGGGACCAAGCATTCCACTTAGAAACCTACTTGGCAGACTCTCCAAGTCCACGCAGGCCATGCTGTTCCACGGCTCTGAGGCTGGAGCCCGCTTTTCCTTCCTAGGGAAAGAAGGCGGGCCTCTTCCCTGAGAGCTCTCCATCCACACCTCAGCCTAGCCCTGCACTGCACCAGCGACTTCTTCCTTCCTTTTACTCTGCTTGCTTTCCTCTTCTGAGTCATGGGCATGCACTTTGTAAAACAAAAGGAAAATGCTGACTTTAGTTTAAATTTAAAAAATTTAAAAGTTGTGCTTTTTTCCATTTGTGCCCCCAAACCAATAATGATTCTTTTTTGAAGACAGACCTTCCAGTGATTAAAAATTTGTTTTTTAAAAAAGAAAGGGATATAAAACAAAAGAATGGGCCAGGAATGCCCTTGTATTATCTAGTGCACAGCCAGCCTAAGAAAGCCCCAGCTCCTTTTCGGAGGCAGACACTCCAGGCCCGCGGCCTGGTCTGCCTTGGAGACGCAGTGGTGGGGAGAAAAGTCCTGCTGTGTCAGCGGCAAACTGTGCTCTTCCCCTCCCCCACGGAACAAATATTAAAAGCCATGGGCTAGCAAATGCAAAATTTATTTCAACTGTACATAACATGTCTTTTTTTATATAAAACAAACACTTCATTGCCATATGCAACCACAAACAATAATATGCATACTGTACAATACAATGCAACATTCAGATATACATCCAAGTGAATTTTCAAATGGCAGTCATGTACTAAAAATGGCTTTTCCCATTCACAGATAAAGAGCACAATATATAGCTTTTGTCCAAGATCTTATACCACTATATACACATTACTGTGTTTTGGCAATTTTAGGCAAAACACAAAATTAGATAGCGTATTAAATACTTCTGGCGCATGTTAGTTCAATGGGAACATCTGTAGAAGGTCTGACGCTGGCCTAGACCTGCCTCCTAGCCCAACCTTCAACCTTCTGTCATGAAATCAACCATATCAGAAGGCAGGCTTGCAGAAGCCTGAGGTTCGAGTGTGAGCACGAATGACGTCCCACGGAAGTACACAGGCTGGCCTTTGGATGTCTGTCACCTGCTACACGAAGACCATCTTCCAGGCCTGTGCACTAACACTTCTAACCAGGTCAAAAAAGCCAATGGTGTCAGATTTTGAAATGAATTCAAATAAAGAAAAAGCCAGACTATTATTCTGTAGTGATCTCATCATCAACAAAAATCATCAAGTGGCTTTCACTGATACAAAAAGAAATGATGGCAAAGCATCAGAACTTTGGTGCAGAGAAACTGATGACAATCAAATGAGACTTGGGCTGAAGGAAGTCCAAGTGCAGCGGCTGCACCTCACTGTGGTCTCGCAGCACTAACTGGCAACCGCACCAACGAAGGCGCAGCCAAGGCATCGAAGCTGCTGCGCTAGTTACCACAGTCCCAAAGCAGGTATTCTGTGAATTCCAAAAAAGAGCATTACTCTGTGTGATATAAAAATGAAATTGCTTCTAAATCCATTGCATGATATTAGGTAAGTATAAAAACTTTGTATTAGACTTGTCAAAAATCTCCACTTGCTATTTGAATACACGCAAACCTCGTCTCTACTATAGATTAATACTGGGTGCTAATTTCAGAAGACTGCTCCTCAACTTTCTTATTTTACTAATTGATATAAAAATATGAAATCTCCAGTTGGTGCGAAAAGCTCTGTGGCTGTGGGAACACACTGGTGCCCCAGGACCCTGTGCCTCGCCTCACTCCGGCAGACATGGCACCCAGCTTGCTGAGCAGCACGCCCCACCAGGAGTTCACTAGCACCGCTGGCGGGCAAGCAGCAGGGTCCAGTTCCCAGGCTCGGCACTGCGTCAGAGCGCACAATGCACAACACTGAGCATGCGGGCTGGCGAGGGGTGGTGGAGAGATGCCACTGCCACCCGGAACTCCAGCACCCTAGAAAGGAAATAATGTTATTTCCGATTCACCATGACATCCTGTCTCTGAGGCTGGTTCCAGTGGACACGTAAAATACAACCAAGAGGTTCCATTTTAACACCAAACAGCGTGTGAGGGAGAAGACGGTTCTGCCCCCAAAGCCATGATCAGGCGTGGGCGTGCTGCTGCAACTGAATGCAACACACCACATTCAGTCTTTCTCAAGCGACATCAGCCCAAGGGAGGCCAGTGAAAACTCCTTACAACCAATCCCAGGAAGGCAGGGTGGTTTTCTCCAAGGGACATGGCAGCCTTGTGCCTTCCCCGACCCACACAGTGAGGCGTCGGGCTAATTCTGCAGGGCTGTGAACGGAGTTTCACTGTAGGTGGCTGCTGGAAGCAAGGGTGTGCTTGCGGCTCTCACAGACAGCGCAGCGTGGATGTCAGGGGCAGCTGCCGTGATGGAAGCCAAGCGACAACCCTGCACACTCTGCGCACAGCCTACTCTGCAGGGGGGAGATGCTTCCGACTTTGGACCTAAAGTTGTAGTGCTGGGGCTCTGAATAGAGCAGCTCAGCATTTCAGTGCCATGGCTGCAGTCCCAACAAGGCAGGGGATGTGCTGTAATGATCAGTGACTGCATTGCAACTGTGAGCTCACCTTTGGAAAGAGGAGCTCCCCACAAACGCCACATGCAGGACACATGAGGGCACAGAGCTATGGGGGTCAAGACAGCTCTGAAAAATGCAACACCTGCCCTTCTGTGTACCTGCCAGGACCAGAGCCACACAGCACTGCACAGCAGCATGACGCGCATCACTCGCACTCGGAGCCTCATTACAGATGCTCCTCTCAGTGCCTTGCCACAGCTACTTGGTCAAATGTTACACATAAAAAAACCTAAGTTCCTACATAAGGCCAGAGTCTCCTCTGTGTTGCTGGCACTTAAGATCACAAACCTGTGTGGTTCTGGTATAAAATACAAAAGTGTTCATACAGCTGTATCCAAAAAGAAATGAAACAGTCGCTACACAGGAGAAAAAAAAAAAAAAAAACATTTTGAGTTTGTATAAAACAACGCTCCATTGGGGAAAGCACCCTTGGTACAGGCTCATGTGAACCCATCATCTTCCTCAACAGGCAGCAGTTTGAATGCATACTCAGATTGGCAATTAAGCCTCCAGGAGGTACAATGGAAAATACCAGGAACACTCTCAAAAGTTGTTAAAATATCACATAAAAGAGACAAGGAACAGCAAGAAACATCTAAGAAAAGCAGGCTGCGATACAACAAGCATTGGTTAAGAAAAGCTCAGAAGTGCATTAGTTCTGGTGAGAGATATATGAGCAACAGCTCTTACGAGATGCAGAACCCATTCTGTAACTATGGGCTGTCCATATACTGTCATACTCAGAGTCTTCCGAGAGGTCTGAGGGCTCCAAACGAGAAAGGCTACTGCGACGACCCAAGGAGTCTAGACTTGATTGGTCGTCATCAGCCAAGACGTGATTATGCATCAGGTCAGTGCCTTGCCATGCTAAGACGGGGGGGTGGAGTGACAGGTGCGACAGGCAGAGGTGGGATGAGGAGGACGAACAGGAAGAGCCACAACCAAAACATGAAACAAAAGCAAAAGGTGATGGGAAGAGAAGGAAAAGAGAAAATATTGTTAAAAAAATGGCAACAATGCTTATTTCTCCTTATTTATGGCTGGGTTTTAAATAATGAACTTATTAATTATTAGCACAACCCTCAGAACAACACTAGATCAGTTGTTTTAATAAACCTATATCCAATATTATCTCTAATTGCTCTTTTTTTAAGATAAAGCACTCACCTAAAAAATTTTCTACAGATTTGCCCACGTCCAAATGATGATTCCATAAACACTTGACAATTAACTACTTCTATTAATAAATGGTCTCAGGACATTATATATAAAAGGTACCATTTATGTAGCTGAAACTACTGCCTATTCAGTGAACAAATGCATTAAATGCAAAATAATGTCAAATATGTTTTGACTTACTTCTTGATCTCTGCAAGCTATACATCACCAGCAGGGGTCTAAACTTACCTTATCAACCTACAATCAGTGCAAAAGAGGGCGCCTGGCCCTTCCACTACTGCTTGTGGGGCTTGCCAGAGCAGAGGTGGAGTTTATTCACAATGTTATCAACCTGGTGCAGGCCTTTCCCCATCAGGATGACAGGCATGAACAGGCGATGCTACTATGCTAAGAGGAGAATGGCAATAGGCAGGGAACAGCTGGGATAGAGAGCAGTGAACCTGGCAGGCAGCTGGGCACGAGAGCATGCAGGGCAGCAAAGGGCCTCCCTCAGGGAGACAGGGCTGTGAAGGGGACTGGAAGCCACAGCAGCAAGTAGCCTCTGTGCAGACTGCATGTGAACTAAGCCTCCATAGTCTGTGCAGGTCACTACTTCCTTGAGCAAAAATCAATACTCAGATCCAAATGCACACTGAACTGAGCTGAATTCTGGAAAAATAAACTCCTTCTAAAAGATGTTGTTACTGCACATTAACATGCCAAAGCTGCTGCACTGTGAGTCATCTCCTCTTGGTGAGGAAGGGTGCCCTCCTGCACAGACATGC
This sequence comes from Callospermophilus lateralis, assembly GCF_048772815.1. NCBI lineage: Eukaryota > Metazoa > Chordata > Mammalia > Rodentia > Sciuridae > Callospermophilus > Callospermophilus lateralis. Next base: position 109,828,756 of record NC_135316.1, on the reverse strand, counting down.
ATGCCTCATCACCACCTGTGCTGGCAGTGTGAGGTCGACGCCTTGGCTGATTATCCTCTCTGTCCCAGGCAGTTCTGCCCATAGTATCAACCAAAAGCAAATCAGACTACTGACCAATGCTTTCTTGCATGGGAAGAGTGGACACGCTGACATGGACATTGCACTAAGAAAGGCTCTATGGAAGCTGCAGGTCATCCCTCTGGCATACCTGGCAGCAGCAAAGCCATAAGGTGGCCCTGTGAGGCCCACAAAGCACACACACCCTTGAGAGACTAGGACCTTCAGCTGAGACTACTAAGTTAAACTTTATTCAAGTAACTGAAATTCAGAGGACTACTTTTTAAAAATCCCAAATTCAAAATCCATAAACTTACAAACATTTTATAGTCTAGTCTACCTAAAATATAATCACTAACAAATTATGAAAATGTAATACCTTTAATCACAATACTCCGCACTTACAAATGACTGCCTAACTGCAAACGTTGGTGTTCTAGTTTGCTGGAGTACCCAAGCCTTCCCACTTCTTTCCCATCCCTCGACCAGTCACTACAATAGGCACCTTCACCAGAGAGTAGACTTCACCAGAACAAGGACTGTGCTGACCACTAGAAAAAAATCTAAATGAAGACACTAGAAATGTAAAAAAGGTTCAGGCCACACACATCTACCTGGCCCCTGATGGCTAGCTTATGTTCACAGCCACAGGCACCTCTGACAAAGCTGTACCGGCTACAAAGTCCTTGTCCCCTGTTTCTGGTTTTCAGCATTAGTTTAAGTAGGACACACGCTAAGCTGAACCGCCCCACCTGCAGGCATGAGAATGAAGACCGGAGGGACGTGCTCTGCCAAAAGCCACGGCGGAAGAACCCAAACTCACCAAGGGGAAGCCAGCTTTTATGCCCAGGTCATGTCTGAGCCACCCAGGTCTCCAAGGCCAAGAAAAGCCCCCAAAATAAGGACAGCAGGCCAAGAGGCCCACTGAGGTGGAGAGGCCCCCCTGGGCCATGCACTGATGCCCAGCTGCCGCCATACTGTGCTGCCTTCACCCCTGCCAGGGAGATGTGAAAAGCCACCTCCTCCCTGTTCACACCACAGACTGAACTGTTTCTACTTAAACATTATATATAAGACACGGTAAATTTTGTGGTGATCAGTCAACCAAATTAAGGTAGTTTGTGCTTATTTCCAAATATTTATAAGAAAAAGAAAGGGAAGCTAACAGAAGCCTCACTCTAGGTTTATATTTTGGACAATATTTAACAATTCTGAAGAGCTTTAAAAAAACAAGCCCGAGTCCCTACCTTACACCAGCAATGTGAAGGGCTGAACAAGTAGCCTTCTACCATCATCTGAACACAGCTAGGTGCAAGCCTTAGGAATGCTGGCAGCGCCCTATGGAGAACACTGGCCAGAACACCACGCTGCTGCTCTGCTCAAGCTCAGATCCTGCTCACATGACTCAGGGACTCAGGGCTCCCTGTGTGTTGCTTGATACATCTCTGAGACCTCCCTCCTTCCCTCCCTCAGAACAGCTCAGGCATGGAGCAACGTTTAGATTGTGACGAGAACACACATCCCAGCGCGCTCCTGTGAAACTTACTTGAGTTGAGGGTCTGCCGTGTCTTGGCGCTTGTGCAGTAAGCCTCGATAACCTTCAGAATCTGAGCATCTTCTTCCAGAGCCGCCGTGCCTGCAGAGAGATGCAGAGGCATCACTACCAAACACACATCCCACAGCCACACTCCACAAGCTGTCGTCAGGGTGTGCTCAGAGGCATCAACTCAGCTGACATCAGCAGGTGAGAAGAGCCCTCCTTTTATTTTCTTGTCAGGCAACTGTTCTCTTAATATCTACAAATGTGTATACTCAAAAAGGATTTTTCAGTTTTTAAAATATTTTTATCTGTAATTTATCTAGCAAAGGGCTGCTATCCTTAGCTGTCTTGCTAAGCCATTAAAAAAAGGAGGCCCCTCCCACATAAATTAAAAAAGGATAAGAGAAAAGAGTCAGCAACTCACAAAAGCACAGGTAGTAAGAAAAGCCATTCTACCTCATCAACAAGAGCCTGGGCTCACATCCTCAAAACCAACCCGACAACACCAACACCAGCAGAGGTGGGCAGTGACCTCGAAAGGCATCGGATGCAGGCCTGCAAAGGAGCTTCCCTCTAACACAAATTCCTACCTTAGAGGTCAATCTACAAAATTCACAAGCCAGGTCAGCACTCCTCACAGCCTTCTTGCAGAGCCCTTCCTTGAGCCGGCTCTTGGACACTGGCCCTGTCTCCACTGAGAGCAGGCACAAGCACACAGGGTTAAAGCCCAAGGCAGTGGCAGTGGGCACAGGCTCTCACATCAGTGTGCACCCAAGAGGTGTTACACATATGGGCAAGCGGCTTATTTTCTTTATCTTCCTCTTTTTCTGTTTTCTTTCTTTCCTAAGATACTACTTGGGTACCTATTTTAAAAGGCTCACCTACTCTAATAGAAAATGTGGAAAGAACAGAAGGCTAAAGTATTAATAGTGGTATAACAATGAAGCCTCGATGTCATTTTGAGAGAGTAAAATTCATACCAGTATTCAAACCCAATATTCATTACTAGACAATAACTCACAATGCAAGAACTTAAGAGCTCCCAAGAAAAGGCCTAAATCTCACTAAGTGGAAGCAATCTTCTGACAGGCTCCTATAACAACCCACTTCCTCAGAGGCCAGAAGTCCACTTCCACCGAGGGCTCCTACAGGGAACTTCCAAAGGCAGGCTGTTCCCTGTGGTGGTGCAGGACTGTGTCTTTGTGGGGACCCTATCAGTCCAGCTGATGCAACCAACTGCCCATGTGAGACATGGCTGAATACAAAGGAAGGCAGAGAATGAGGTAGGAATCTGAAAACAGCTCTGGCTTTCAACAAACCACCATGCTGATCTACTGTGGGCAGATGCAAGTAGCCAAGGCGGGGAATCGCACACTTGCTGTGTGGTCTGAGCCGTTTCATAGACTAGAACAACGCTGGGATCCTGGATGCAATAAAGGCTGAAACAACTTATGAAATCACAGTGGCTTAAAGCAGTGAGGCTCACCTGCACCCGTGATACGTGGCACTGTCACAGAGACCACTTACACAGAATTTCCTTTAGTCCTCTGTCTCACAGGTCCTCCTGACCCTCACATGCGAGGACTGCAGGGCAGGGCACTTGGATACCCACTGCTTCTCCTCTGCATCTGCCCAAACTTGTGCTTGAAATAACACATCTTCACCCGAGTCTGGGCCTTCCCCGGACATCGAATCATATGTTCACCATCCAGCTAATACTTGCTCCTGGATACCTCCTGAGAGCCTCATGCTCTACATCCTTCTGGCTGCCCCAGCCCTGTGCCTGCCCTGTCCATCATGGCTCCTGTAGTGCACCCCAAGGCCACAATGCTGAAAATCACAGGCCTCACATACAAGGCCTGTGGGCCTGTACCCCCAGCCATCACACTGCTTATCTGCTGCACAAGATGAGTCTGTAGGATGCTGTGTCTCTACCACAGAGGACAGTAGCCCTCACCCAGCTGTAAGGACTAGAATGTCTTCAGACATTGCTTAATGTGCCCTGGGGAAAATCCCACCCAGAGAACCATTACCATAGGTCCTACCTTCCTTCAGCACCCCCAACCAGGACATCTGCCCACATTTTACCATCACCATCAACCTGGGCCCACTACCATCCCCTCTCACCCTCATGACCCGGCTCCACTTTTGCTTCAGCCTGCTTGCTCTCATGCAATAGGCGAGGCCTCTGGACCCTGAGGCACCCCACTGCCTGAGGCACCGCAAGGGCTCTGGCATCACCAGTCCCTCACTCCCCAGGCAGCCCCTTCTTGCACCTGCAGCCAGGGCTGAAGAGACTGCAATGCCTCTACTCAGATACTGCCCTTGCATGGAAGCCATCCCACCAGCCCCGGCCAGTCTGAGCACTCCCCAGACATGCACTGAGAGTTTGTCTCGTTTCTCCTCTGTCTTCTGCAAAACCTGAGCTCTAGGAGGTCAGGGATGTTTCCTTCTTTCACAGCTGTGTCTCTCATACCAGCACAAAGACAGGGCTAAGTGTCTGCCAGTGACTGACGAGCGCACCTGCGTCTATGTCATGGCACCCATGACATAGATGTGTGCTCCACACAGAAGGTGCTGAGCAAATACCTGTTATGAGAGGGCCACCAGACATCCTGGAGCCCAGCCTCATCTCCCCTGCACAGCAAGCAGTGGCAGCCAGGAGGACGCAGTGGGCCTAGCCAAGCCTTAGGCACACCTCACAAGGACTGCACACACTGCTCTGGTGGACTGGAACCTGTGCACCAGGGCAAGGAGCAGGCAGTACAGCCACCCACACCAGGTGACACACACAAGGACAGGGCGTCCGCATCGGAGCTGCTCAAGAAGCTGCTGTCTCACTGGCTTCCCCCACATTAAAATGGCCTCACACAAAGGATAGAGAAGCTGCTGCTTAGCACCTGGATCAGAGCTGCTGGGCCAAGCTGGCACCTTTCCTGGTGATGCCAACTACCCTCAAGTTCTGAGTAAAAAATCTCTCCCTTGGGCCTTCTTTTGGAAATAAACCCCTTAAGGGTCCCAATGAGTACAGTGAAAAGAAAAGTGACTCCCGAAAATTGCAAGGCCTGCGGAAGACCCCTGCTGGCACCTGCTGGCTAATGGGCTCTGTCCTGCAGGGAGGGACATCAGGGTGGAATGATCATGCCCTGTCCCCACCAGGAGCTTTCCTTCAGCCCTGGGCAGTCCCCTAGATGGCCACATGCTTGCTGCGCCCCTCTGCAGCAGTCATCAGGCCTAATGTGCTGGGTAAGATGAGTCTGTGTGCTGGGTGGATGCTGTGTGATACCCCTGGTCTACCATTGAGGGTAGTAGCCCTTACCCAGCTGTGACAACTACAGTGTCTTCAGACACTGCTGTATGTCCCATGGGGCAAATCTCACCCAGCATGAAGCAGGGCAGGGAAACTTCCCACTAGTTCTGCAAATGACTAACTTTATGAATCCCAAAGCTATGGCCTGAGCACCTTAGTGTGAGTTTCCCTGTGAGCACAGTGTAGGACCCCAAGGTAGGGCAGAGACTGCTTCCAGCTCCCCGGAGCCTATGAAAGCTTACCTCTGAGTCCCCCAGCAAGAGACAGCAAGGACTGTGATCCTGATATGTGAACAGAACAAGCCACAGCCTTAGAGAGGAAACTCTAGGAATCCTAGCATGTCAGGCTTCATGGGCCAAGTGGATAAGAGCAGGTAAGGCCCCATTTACAGCACAGTCCTTCCCCCAGCCTCCTAACCCATGTTTCCTGCCCATCTGCTGGTCCCACCTCAAGGAGTAGGCCCTGCTGCCTGCAGTTATGGGAAGACCATAACTGTTTCTCCAGCCGCTTCTCCACCGTGCACGCTAAGCCCCCACACCCAGTATAGGGACTTACTTTTCCGCAAGGCGAACTCCTCGTCTGAAGGTTTCCGTTCAGGTTTGCGCTTCGGCAGCAGCTTTTTCATGGTCTTGGGACTCTTACTAAGATCCTGGGGAAACACAAAGGACAGGAAACAATGACAGATGCCAAAACCTGCCGGCTCTCCTGGGTGTCAGGACAGTGCCCCCAAGGCAAAGCAGCCACACACAATTCCCTCAACTCTCACGTGGCCTTTGCCAGCTGTGGAAGAGTGGAAGAGTGGAACAGCGGAACAGCATTCACCACTGATCCCCTCAACTCCAACAGGGACCCTTGTGCTACCTGGGTCTTACCAGTCCTGGGATGGCAAGTGGCAGAGGTCCCCACTGGCAGGAGAGAAAGGGCAGGCGGTGGGAGCTGGGCTTGGCAACTATGGAGCAGACCTGCTTGGCACAGCTGACTAGGAAGAGGTGAGGGAACCAAGGCAAGTCAGCTCCTGTAGCAAAGTGCTTGAAGCCTCCAGGGAGAGGCCACACACCCACTGCTCTGGGCCCAGGCACAGCTGTGGCGCACGCACAGCCAGTCCCATGCCAGCTTGGGAGGGACCACCTGCCCTGCCCACTTGGCACATCTTCATCCTGAGGTGAAAACTAAGTGGAGGTGATGGGACAGGTGACGTCTCAACTGCTGAGCACATGCTGGACATAGATACTAAAGAAGGCTGCCCTCCATCAGTTCGGTCCCACACTCGGGGCAGACATGCTACAGGACCCAACTCAAAGCACTAAGGGAACAGAGCCTGACTTCTGATGCTACCACTTCAAAATCTTCTCTGTAAATGAACATATGCAAGGTCTTCTCAGTGCCCCAGGAATCAGTTTCTGAAGAACCACTTCCAACGTGGGCTCCACTGCTTCTCTGACTCAGAAGAAATTGCCAAGACCCCTGGAGAGGTCAGTGCCCTGCCCTGCCCTGCCCTGCCCTGCCCAGCAGGCACCTGCACACCAGGGCTCAGGGAACAGGATCCAGCACCTCTGCCCACACCCTGCACCCACCAGGCGGCCTGATGGGCAGCACTCCAGGGCTCCATCTTCTTTGCCAACTCTGTTCCTAGGGACGACTTCTCACTAGGGTTTTAAGGCACTGGAAATAACAAGCTGTAAGCAAAGAATGAACGCACTTCTCTCTCCTGGCATCTAAAAGTAATTGGAGTGTGACGTATCACAACCAACATGCTTAAGCTTGCTTCCGTGACCCTCCCTCACCCCTTCTACTCCTTCGTCCAGCAGTCTCCAGTAATTAAACCTCCATCAGTGCTTGCCTGCATTATCTCACTTTTTCTTTATACCACAACACTAACAAAGAACATCAATATCCTTCATGCAGCTACCCACAATTAAAAACTTCTGTCTGGGATGACTCTCGGCAAGACCCTTAATGAGTTAAGCACAACGTAAAGGCTGACTGAAATTTCGCAGATAGTACTCCTGCTTTGCTGGCATGAATGGAAGAAGGGTCTGCCCCAGCAACCCTGGCGATGTGGCCCCTGGTTGGATATGCAGGCTCCAGGCCAGGATGCGGCATATCACCACATACAACTATGCTCATTTGCACACTTGTTCTTATGCATTTATACCCACACTTGTGCTCACAACTGCACTCTAATACTCATTTTCACATGCTCACAAGCTCACTTTAATTCTCACATTCACAAGCACGCTCATCTTGCACACCCACACTCATTTCCACACATGCTCATAAGCCCACTCTCATTCTCAAACTCATAAGCCCACTTATCTTGCACTTATAAGTGTGCTCGTATTCATGCATTCATTCTCGCACAAGCTTATTCTTTCACACTTACACAATTGCTCTTATCCTCACACACTCATGCACGACTCCTTATCACATGCACACTCACAAGCATGCACATTCTCTGTTCACAAACTCACACTCTTCTCATACGCGCACATCAATAACCAGTGTCCTCAGGTGAAGGCACTTCTCAGGATGCACTCTCAGGGTGTTCCCCTCCTGCTCAGGGCAGGCGCAGGGGCAGATGGACTTACTAGGAATGGCACCTGACATGAGGTGCACCTCACGTTTGGAACAAGACCCAGTCAGAATGAAGAAGACTGCAGATTGCACCACAACTCCTCACAAGTTCAAGGAGCATCGCCTGACATGACTGTTTACATTATTTGTAAATTTTCTCTTCACGGATAGGATCTCAAACTGAAAGAATGGGCTAAGAGGTGTAGCACAAAGGCACGCAAGTCATGACTATTTGGGGCCTGTCCCTCCCCAGCTCCTGCCCTAGGTGCACACCCGAGCAAGTGTGTACACCCATCCCCCATGTCTCCTGAGACCCTAACAGTTGAAGGGAATGGTAAGAGAACCAAAGTGACTCTACTTCGCTGCTCTCATGAAACTAATTTGCATTTTTTTATGTCACAGAAACATGGAATTTTCATTTCTGAATTCATTGAAACAAAAACTGGAATGAAGTACAGAACAAGAAACTCACACAGACAGAATGGCTATTGTGTGAGCGGCCAAAGAACCTTACCTCCTTGTAGCAGAGTGCAGCTGAGGGCCGGAGAGGGGGCGCGGGCCGCAGACAGCTCAGACTCCAGGGCTTGGGGGTCTTTGGAGGCTCCAGGGGCCCCCAGCTGATGGTGGTGTGCGGAGCACCATGGTGGGAGGGGTGGGGGAGCGTGTGGTAGGCAGGTGTCAGAGCCATGGGCTTGCTGTCTGCATGCTTGCTGGATGGGGTGACAGGATGCGAGGGGAGCTGCCAGGGACAAAAGTGAGAAGAGCAGAGAGAGCATGAGACCAGCAGAGTCCCGTAAAGGACTGAGCATGTGCACCTCACTCTGCTCCTTAGATGTAGGAGACAAGCTTAGTGGTCCATTTCTGGGCTGGGCAAAGGGTTGCAGGCACTGTCTGCTACAGGAACGCCTTACTCTTGTTGGAAGAAAGCAGTTCTGCACCATGGACTCAAGCCCGGCCTCCCACATTTAGGAAAAGGTTCATCACTCTGCAGGAGCATCAGAATTTCCTAAGACATCTGGCATTGCCTATACTGGAATGTGACAACAGGGGGAGAACACTCTCCCTAGTCACGTGATTCACTTCCTGGTGATCCTTGCACAACTAGCCCAGTGCCTGCTAGGGAGGGACAATCTGCCCTGTCCACTAGGGCCTGGATACTGTGCTGAGGGAGAGGGAAAGGAAGGAGAGAAACATCTCCTGACACAGCAAGCAGATCCAGTCCTGTCTATGACCGTTTTCATGTTAAAAGGGCAAAGTTGAGTTGCATCAAAGGTCTATAAAGCCCCAAAGAGCTAGAACCTGGGCCTTGATAGAAAATTGCCAATATCCAGGATAAAACAAAATACAACTTTTCCTGAAAAACTTAGCCTTAGTGAAAACAAGCTATTCAAAATCTGACTTTTATAAGGGTGTGTCATTAATAAGGTTCATATTCCTGGAACACCCCTCCGCCTCCATTCCATCACACTGACAGTGAAAGCAGAAAATGCTGAATAAAGTAAGTGGCACTCAGCAGGAGCCAGCAGCCTTAAGTCAGCCAACAGGTGACACAGGCAGCTAGGAGGAGCGGCAACCTGGGGGCCACTCTCTAAATATATTCATGACATGGGAACACAGGCAAAAGGGGAAGACCCCATGCCTGGGAGTGCGAGCCGTGGCCTCCTGCACTCTCCAAAGTTGGCCCCTGTGAGGGGGTGGAACCATAAAAAAATCAGCTGACCGGCACAGCCAGATGAGATTATTTTAAACACCCCTTCTGGCAATAATGCCACAGCAGGTAATGTTTGGTTCATTCCCCTCCAGTTGGAAACTCAGAAGACGGTGCTTAATGCTAAATGAGAGTAAGACTCCGGCTTCATTGCGGGAGGCCCAGAAATGCTTAAAGTGGTGAACCACTAAAGGAAAAATGAACCACTGGTAAAACTATCCCAACCGCGCCCCCCCCCCCCACCCAATGAAGATGTGAGAAAACACAAATTCAAAGTGCTGCGTAATCCTAATTCATTCTTTCAAAGATCTGCCCAGTTTTTCAATACTATTTGATAAAGATGATAAGTGTTTATTCGACATCAATTCATTACTAAACACCAGTACAGAGAGGTTTAAACACTGAAACTTTGGTGTTGATTCATTTTGAAAAGTTCTCTCTAAAGAGCTGCTAAACTTTTTAAAGTGAAAAATAAATTTCTTAAAATCAAAACAGTGACTCAAAAACCATATTTTATGCCTTCAACATGAATCTGGCCCTTCTCGTCATTACCATAATTTGCTGTGTTTTTTGTTGTTTTTTTAAACAAACATAACACACACAGCTAAAATTTCTCATCCATGGACAGTGCTTTCTGGGGGATTTTAGTAGCAACACTCCCTCCAGTCCGTCTTTTGGGGCCATTCAGAGCAAAGGCCACATGTCCCACAAATGTCAACCAACTCATGAGAATGCCTGACAGAGGGTTGTGACACAAGAGCACCCAGTGCCAGCCCCACCACAGGCCATCACCACTTGAAGCTGGGAGGAGGAGATCTCGGGAGCCCTTACGGTGTGAGATGGCACGGAGTGGGGCTTGATGGTGGGGTTGCCCGCAGATGTGACCTTCGTCTGCTTCTGCAGATGGTCCACCCATTCCTGCAGGTCCTGCTGGTTGTTGCAGGACACCAGTATCCGCTCGATCATGCTCCCTGGAAAGGAGGGAAACAGGCTGAAGTGGAAACTCGGGCAGGAAGCACATACACACACATACCCAGAACACGACTCAGCAATGCTTAAACGTCACCCTCCAAAATGCATCAGCAAGGTCTGCGCTCAAGAGACAGGCTGCCTCCCTGGCGGGGACAGACAGCACACACACGGCTTGTGCCTATCACCTGATATTTCAAACGCATTCCTATGATTTTCACTGTCCTCAAGCTTTGTGATTGTCATTCCTGTCGTTGGTAGCTTTCCCTAAAAAAGAACCCCCACAAAAAAATGCAATTAGTGCCTTTCTAGTAAAGAAGTTCTGTTATTAAAATAAATATTAAATGACTTTGGAGGTGGCAATGGTGTCATGCTGCTTGTGGCAGTGCACGCATAATATAAAGAAAACTCTCAGGTAAGGAATCAGCCTACAGAACGATGAATGTTCAAAAAACAAAGAAAAATTTCATCTGTTCAATTACTCTAAACAAACACCAGGACATAAAAACATTACCTACTATAACAAAACTAACGTGTATCACAGCTGTTTCAAAGGACACAGAAGGGAGTAAGCTCAACACATGAAGGCAGAGACAGGGTGGGAGATGGGTCAGGCACATGGGCTGCCTTACCAGTTACAATGCAGTCTGCCCACAGCAAAGGGGCTGTGCTAAAGCACTGCAGGGCAGGCAGCCAACCTGAGGGATCTGAGCAGGGAACGTCTGCTGGAGACACACAATGGGGCCAGGCTGATGCCCATACACAAAGCAGAGCTAGCCCCAAATGTCACCCTCCAAAACAACACAGCAGCAAAGGTCTGTACTTAAGGGACAGGCTGCTTCCCTGGAGGGAAAAGACAACACTACAGCTTATGCCTATCACATGGTATTCCAAATGCACAGCTTGCCCTGGGCACACAGACCACACAACTGGACTAAGCCTTTAGGGAAGTTGGGGTTATTCTAAGCCAAGCTGCATGGAGCCACTGTAAGCAGAAGAGCGGGACTGCACCAGCACCCAGACACAGAGCTCCCACAACACACAAGGGACATCCCCAGACATGTGGTAGTATCACAACATGCAGATGCTCCCAACATCAGGTAGGCAGAGGCCAGAGAAGCAATCACATCCTATAGCACAAGGACAGTCCCCCATTCTCGCCTCCCAAGTAAACAATCATCCAACCCAAAGTGTTAGTGTGTGAGGCTGAGGAGCCATGTCCTGAAGCTCAGCAGCCAAGACAGCAGCTGACACCAAGGCCAGGCCCATCTGGAAAACACAAGACATGCTCCTTTCCCAGACCCATTAGGCACAGGACTGCTGACAGCTGTGAGAAATGCTAAGAAAATGAAGCTGCAGATTCATGTTTTGCCTGGCACACCACAGCAGCAGCATGCACCTCAGCCCCAAAGCCAGTGTTCCTGCAATGGGGGTTCCCTGCACTGGGGACAGGGATGTCCCTGGGAAACTGTCAAAAAGAAGAAGGTGGGACCCTGCTGGTGAGACACCAATGCAACAGCAAGGCAGCCTTGTCAGGGGATAAGGCCCACCCCAAGGCCAGAGCAGCACCAGGCTTCACCCAACTCTGGAATAAGTGCCACACCTCCTTGACGCCCTAGTCCTTACTGGGACAAAACAAAACACACACCAAAGAAATGCCACCCAGAGAAAACAAAGATGTAGCTTCCCTCGCTAGCACATCCTCAAACCGGCCAGTTTCTGGAAACAGAGGTGGAGGTATTAGCTTCCACTGTCACAGAAAGTCATCACTGAAAACTGCCAAGGGTATCTCTCAGATACACAGAAGCTACTTAATACCCCCACTGTAAATCAGAGCAGCAGCAGTAGCAGCAGCAGACAAAAGCCCCGCCCCCTTACATTCCATCTCCAATCAGCTCTCCCATTTTCTCAAACAAAACCAGTGGAACAATTAAGAACAAAGGTCCAATGACAGCACTTGTGCTGATATAGCTGGGGGTGCTGTGCTATGTCTCACAACAGGCCCCAGCCCCAGCCCCAGCCCAGCCTGTGTTCCACAGAGTAGAAAGCAAACCCAGGGAGACGGATGGCACCACAGCCACCAGTGTGCTTCAAGGCCACTCCACCAAAACACTTCTTCCTTTCAGTTTGCTCAGAACAAACGCTGGTCTACATCTGAAGAGTCACACTGACACACAGGCGATGGATGCACACAGCACGGCATGCCTAGGACACAGCACGTACAGAAATAGGGACTGCTTCATGCTGAAGTTCAGAGCCAGCCTGAAACGATCCTCAGGTCTACCATAAACAATAAAGCAGAATTCCAAACGTGTTTTACCTGATAGATGAAACCACTCATCCTGGGACTGCCAGACAACATTAGCAAAAGGTTTGGGAAGAGCAGAAGGTATCTTTCATTCTTTTCCTAATATAAAAAAACAAACAAATCCAAATAATTTTAAAACCACATCTATTTACAAATGTGAACACAATACTTTAAGGCCCTAGGAAACACTACACTATATTTCTTGTTTATATATTCCTAACAAAATGCATTAAATAAATGAAATGGAAACAAGATTATTATCAATTCTATGTTAACCCTTAATATATGAGAGAGTTTGAACACACAGGTGAAGACCCTGGATTGCTGAACTATTCAATACAAAAAGAAAATAAACTAATCCTGGGTTCACAACACCTGTGAAGCATCTTTGAAAACTAAATAGTGAAGGAGTTCTGCTCTGCCATTAGCTATTTCTAGTTCATCTACAATTTTCTTTTCATGGTTTAGAGAAAGAGAATTTATAAAATTTTAGAGGGGCAAGGCAGAACCAGTGGATTCTTTGAGGTTAAGGAAGGATTGGACAAAATGGTAAAACAAATTCTATCATTGTTTCCTCGAATTTTGAGAGCTATATGTGCTTCATCCACTTCATAAACATTCTCTAGTTCCACAAATGACTTAAAATAGTATGACCTGTGCACTAAAAATTCTTTGCTTTAATAAGGTAACCAAGGCCAGGAATCTCAAAGGAAATAGAAATGGAAAGGCCAGATGGCCCCAAGATGTGAGGCCAACACTAGAAAGCAGTTTCCCAGGTGCCTTCTCCAGAACACATGGCCACACAACACACCTCAAAGCACCTCCAAAGAGAGAGGCTGTGTGTTTAAGACTCCTCTGGAAGCGATCATCACCCCCCGCCCCCCCGAAGACCCATGGTGCACCTGGGAAGCATCCCTCAGACTGTGGCCCGAATAGCCTGGGTCATTCTTAGAGCAACACTCACCAAGGCTGTGGCCATCTAGTGTACTAAAGAACACGCTCTTAGACGTGCTTCCCCTGGGTATCTTAAATAAAATTCACTTCATGTGAGTAAGAAGCAAACCACTTCTAGACAGGTCTAGGCGTTTTGATCATTGTGGTAAATAAGGAAATTCATTATGGCACGCAGACTAAAGGATCTTGTCTGCAGGTAAATTTAAAAAGTCAGGTTAAGAAGGGATCAACAGTGCACACCAAATTCAGTTATCTAACCATCACAAGTTTCATGTTTGACAATGGGCATCAGCACGTGTTGCTTATATTTGCAAAGGCAGAATCAAATCATAAGAGACACCTGCTTAGTGATCCAAGAACCTGTAAGTCACCCACCTGCTCCATTTGCACTAAGTGGACACAGCACAAGTATCTGGTTTGATTTCTCACTTAACAAACTCTTAAGAAAATGGTCTTTACTCCCCTAAGTGAACACCAATTAGAACACATTAAGAGAAAAATGTAAGGGCCAAAGCCATCCACAACCACAGATTCCTGAGAGGGAAGCCCCTGGCTGGGCCAGTGCACAGGACCCCAGGGCAGCTGTTTGCACACCCTGGAAACCTGTAGTCCTGCTTCCAGTTCACAGGTCTGGACAAGTGGATCCTGCAGATCTAAACTGGTCAATAGCCCTCTATTGTGCCATAAGCCTGTCTTGTTTCTGTTGATATAGAAAGTAGAGCACAATTACAATCTGTTCTGGCTTGACATCTCTTCAAAATGCTCTATCATGAGAATTTATGGGTGGATAGAGGCCACAGTGGTGCCCATGCACTTCAGTACCTCACTTCCTGCACACTGGATCATGACCTGGGACATGTAAATAACATTGCCCAGGGTTTTGATGTCATCTCCCTCCCAGCTTCGGATGGCTTCCGTCAGGATCTGCAACTCAAGCTCTTTCCTTTTTCGTACTTCTTGACACTGGGCCTGCAAGACACAGAACGGCACTGTTAAAAGAGACAGAAGCCTCCAGAATCTTAAGGTTTGGCTATATTACTTCTTAAAACAATTATCATTTTGTGTCTGACTTCTTTATTTTTTAGTTGTAGATAGACACAATATCTTTATTTATTTTTATGTGGTGCTGAGGATCGAACCCAGTGCCTCACATGTGGAAGGCAAGTGCTCTACCAATAAGCTACGGTCCCATCCCCTGTGTCTTACTTCTTAAGAAAGACAAATCTATGGAACAATTTGCTTTACTGTCTGGAATAACAAGTTTTAAAAGTATATAATCAAGAGAAGCAAAGCACACAACTCCTCTGAGTACCAAATACTATTAGGAAAATGGCAGATTTTTGCCACTTTGAGGAAGTAGAAAAATACAGAGTGGGGGGCTGCGGCTATAGCCCAGTGGTAGAACACATAAAAATAAATAAAGGCACTGTGCCCATCTACAAAACATACACACACACACACACACACACACACACACACAGAGTGGACAAGACAAATATTTTTCTTCTGGCTTTATTAGTGTCTGCCAACAAAGAAGACTGATAAGAGGAAAAAGGGTGAGAACAATTTGCACTATATATAAAGGACAACTTAAAACACAGCTGGAACAACATGACAAGAGAAGAGACAGAACCCCAGCACTACACTCCCCAGAACACCACTAAAGAGCCTATGCGTGGAGGTTTGGAAATGCAGCATTAATTATGCTATGCCTCTTCAAAAGGGAGAAATCATCACTTCATCTTTCTGGTGCCCACAATCTTCTAATGCAAGAGAATTTCCTAGCCATGGAATGCTGTCTTAGTTCTTAGTTCGTCACAAGTAATGTCTTTGCATCTGACCTTTTCAGCTGCCAATTCTACATTCATTTGCCATCACATGTCTGTGGAAGAAACCATGGTGTGCTTGCCCACTTACTGCAAGGGTCATTCCACATATATTTTGTGGGTACATTATAACTGTACATAATGGTAGATTCACTGTTACAAATTCGTACATGCAAATGTCACAGCAATATAATCTGGCCAATATCATTCCCCAGTGGTCTCTTTTCCCTCCCTCCCTTCCTGCTCCCAGGTCCCATTCCTCCACTATACTCACCGCAAGGGTTTTGAAGGCAGTCATGGATCTCTGGATGTCTTGTCTATCAGGATGATAATCCTTTAGATAAAGAAACATGCTATTAGCTTTCACAAAAGCTTTCCTTAAAAGGCCTCTCTCTGTAGCTTGGCCTAAAACCTTTCCAAATCTTTGTCCTCGACAAGCACTTTTCTTCTTCGCATCACAGTGGCAATCCTATTCTTTAAGGGCATCATGGAGTCAGTGGGTTCAGGGGAATAGCCTGAGCAATGGTCAGCAAACATCTTCTGTAAATGCAGCTTTGCTGAACACGACCACCTCTATTTGCAAGGCATCTCTGATTCTCAGCTGCAGAGTGGCCAAGCCATGCTCAGCAACTGAAGGGGAGGCCTGAGGAGGCCTGATGAACCATCCGGCTACAGACAGGTTGCCTGCCCAAGCCCAGAGAATACCTGAAACCTGAATTTGTCAGGTCTGCAACTTATTAATCAAAATACCATTTTTCCAAATGAGTTCACATTTTCTAGTGTTTTTTTAAAAAAATAATATATATATTTTTTTTAGTTGTAAATGGTCACAATACCTTTACTTATTTATTTTATATGGTGCTGAGGATCGAACCCAGTGCCTCTCACATGCTAGGCAAGGGCTCCACCACTGAGCTACAGCCCCAGCACCCATTTTCTAGCTTTTGGAAACTGTCCTATCAGCAGTGGTAGATGAGATAGCAAGAAGGCAAAGCAGCAAATGCTTTCTTACAGAACAAGAATAAGGAGAAAAACTTCATATTTAACAAAGTCATTTTGAAAACCCACTAAGTTACAGATTCTAAACTCTGTGTTGGTCCTGGCTTCTAAAGTGAATCACTAATGATACAGTCCCTGATAGCAGTCTGACCCATGTCATCCCTCCTTGCTCAAGGACTCAGGGTTGGAAGGGAGGCAGCACCTCCATGTGTCTCTCCAGCTCCTTGAGCAGTGTGGGGTATTTGTCCAGGCGCATGAACGGTTTGCTGAGGCCAGTGGTCAGCACCAGGATCCCAGGGCTGCTGGCACCTTTTGTCTCCATGAACTCCCCCAGGTCCTCGCTGGCAACAGGGGCATGGTGGAAAAGAGAAGATGCTTGGGGTTAGGGCAAAAGACAATATGGCAAGGCTTCTGTTAGTGAGGGCCAGTGTTTATGAACGTTGCAGTTTTTACAAACAAACCTGGGCTGTTTATCTCAAGACACCAAAGGGAACTCCAAAAAGGTTCCTCTCCCACAGAATACATGCAATTCCATTCGCAAAAGGGTCCCCCAGTATGTCACAACATGCAGACCTGTCCAAATGGAAGTTCACGCTCTTAGAGCTGCAATGGATTCCAAGCATCTCAGAGTCTCAAGATAGCAAGAACTGCCATCAAGCTGCTCAAGGGAAAGACACTCCTGAACCAGGTGAGCTACGCAAGGGCCACCTGCACCTCAAGCGGCCCAGTGCCACGCACCAAATGCCTTTTCATTGCCTTCTGCAGACGTGCACCCCCCACCTACGAACGTGCACCGCAGCACCACAAAAAAGATCAGATCCTTTGGCTCTGAAGCAGAAGCAGCACATCACGCTGTCACCACATTTCACCCTCAGCATAGAGGGAGATGGAAAAACCAAGGACATGCCCATAAATTAGAAACCTAAAAGAAGTCTGAAACACCTTTCTATTCTTCTGCCACCGTGCCTTTACTACATTCACCTAACATTTTCTGTGACTAGTTCTTCCAAGCCATTCATGTCTACAGCCACTGTCCCTGCTCCAAGTTCAACAGGAATCAATGAGCAGGCACTGTGGGGACTGTTGTCACCAACACCTATGACTGCTGACACAGAACAGGTGACCTATAAGGTGCCTGCTAGGGCTCAAGGAGGCTATCCCTCACTGTGTATGCATCATCCAGACATCAGGAGTTCCACAGCTGTAGGTGAGAAAGGGAGGCAAGAGTTAAGGGAGGCACATCCTAGGAGACCAGGGTGACATATCCCCTCCCTGTCATCGTACCAAGTCCCTAGAGGCTGGGGTGTTACCCCAGCCACCATGTCATGTTCCAGGAGACCAGGGTAACCTCCCACCCAGTCATGCCAAGTCCCAGGAGACAAAGGTAGTACCCATACCTCAGTTACCATGTCACATCCTGGGAGACCAGGGTGATGCACAGAACTCCTACACATATACATAAATCACACATTGACACCAAAATCAAAGCAAACCATAAAAGGGAAACTTTACATAACCCCAGTTATAACAAATTAAAAGGCATAATGCACATTCCCTCAATTCTATATATAGAAGAGGCTTGATAATATTTTACTCCTGTAAGAAAGAGTCTGTCATAATGATACAATTTTTAAAAAATTATCAGCAGAGAAACTATTCAACTACTTCTAGGAGTGTGTGACAAAATTATTCAACTACTTCTAGGACTATGTGACAAACCTTTTCACAGGCAGCATCTCAACCTCTTTGTGTCTGGTTTTATGCTCTCTATACACCATCTTCCCAGGGAAACTGCAGGGCTGGATTAACTGAAAGTTCAGTGAAGTATGCGGGCCCCACTGGACAGCACCACACTGTGCATCCAGAGGCATGCTGCTGCAGAAGCCAGAGCAGCAAGCAAGGCCCTGGGTACACAGCCACACTGCCATGGTAACCAGAGGCCCTCTGCCACCCTGGTGTAAACCTTCCACACTGAGGGCACTGCTGCCAGCAGACCCTCAGGACCAGGGCAAGAAAGGAAGCCCAGACACCCAGGAGCACATGCTTTTGCTGGCACGGTGCACTGCCCAGGCTGCTGCTGCTAGCTGAGCCAGACCCCCACCACTGCTGCTCACCCTTGCAGCCCCCAGAGTCTTACTGAGAAAAGCTGGTCTCCTGAAACCACTCATTCTGCCAGTCCCGAAAGCAGGAGTAAAGTGGGAGAAATTTCTATTTTACCAACATTTCTCTAAAATGAACACACACTTAAAGATCAGTCTTTATGATATTAAAACCGTATTTCAATTCCTTTAAACGTAATCTATACCGGGTCTTTTCCATCAAGATAGAAAGCAAAAGTCAAATTTCGTATAGTCATGGCAGAAAAATAAACAAAACTGAACAAGTTATGCTCATCACCTCCCTCAAAACTCCCCTAAAACTAAAAACATGAAATGAAATTTTAACAAGCAAAAGTAGCTTCTTGTAAGATCCACACAACATTCTTATGATTCCAGAACATCCCCAAAAGGAAAGAAAACAGTATCAGCCTTCATGGATCACGCTTCGTTCTACAGGGTTTTTAGTACTATAACAAAATAGGTGGTTACAGCTATGGGATAAAACAACAGCTCTTTCGGCACCATTCCTACTGCTGCCAGCAGCCACAGTCTCCCTCCTCTGCACCTACTGGAATGACACCATAGCAACAAGGGAACAAGGTAAAAAGAACTATGTGGCCAAGCAAAGAGTAGCAAACAGCTGAGGGGAAAGCCTTTTTTTTTTTACAGACCCATTTATGAAGATAAGCATCTGCAGTCCCATGATAATGGAAAGGCATTAGAGCTCTGCAGAACTGGAAACAGCATGTGTTTGCCAGAAAAACAACCCAAAGACTGGGAGCTGTGGGTGCAACCATCTGCGGGGAGTGGGGGGGGAGGGGTGTGAGGAAGCAGGTTCCCACACGGGCTGCAACCCATGCACAGGTAAGACTGTCAGCTTCAACGCACTACACTCACACCAGTCCTCAAAACCTAGGCTCAAGCCTAAGACCAGATGGGACACACCGCGGTGTGGTAGCTCACAGGCACTCACACTGAAGGACAGACGGAAGAGCTGCCCATTCAGACTCTGAGTATAACAACAGAAATGCTGAAAGCAGCTGTCAGGCGTGAGCACTCACCATCTCAACGGACGCAAGTGCACTTTGGAGCAGGGCATAATCTATGGCAGACAAAGGGGGAACTTTCTGGGCTCAGGGGAGGCAGGAAGGAACACGGACATTGTGCACTGCTGTGGCTGCCAGCACCTGCTGGCTCTGACGACTCTCCTCTCTGGCTTAGCCCCTGGGAGCCACCTGCTGCAGGGCTGCCGTCCAGCACGCGACCCTAGACTCCCACTCCATGCTCGGCATGCCAACCACATGCAGCAGGCCTGGAGGCTCTTGCTCACAACCTTATCTGTACTCCTTCCTCTAAGTACATTCTGATAAAATGCTGTGTTCGCCTTTCAGACACAACAGAGCCACTGAGGTAACAGCACACAAGAGGGTAGACACAGCACTCCCGTGAGCACTTCTCCTGAAAGGGTTACACTTCAAGATACCCCAAGTCTCAGCTGCTCCACACACCCTTGTTTCTACAGGAAAAACCCTTACAAGTCTTTGCCAGGACTGTGCACCCGCCCCTTTCTAAGCTCTCAACCTTCTCTACAGGAGAGCCTCTCTCCAAAGAAGAGGCCGGGGGATACACAGAAAAGATCTTAGAATTTTCTGTAACACTCCACTTGCTTTTTGTGGACCCCTTCCCATCACTGCATCAATAACTTCTGAAGCATTTTCATTCATACAAACCTAATACTTGCTTTTCACTTTTATGGAAATTTCATTTAATTTGTAATTTCCTGAAGTTGATGGTACAGCACATATTTGAATACACACTTTGCACATTTAGGACAGTGCGTGGCTAACATGGCCTCTGCCCACGGCAAGGATGGGTCTCTCAGATCTCCCTTTCCCACAGCTGCTGAGCATTCGAGCCCCTCGCCCCCTTCCTCACACTGTCAAAGGCTGCTGCTTCACTTCAGGACAACACCAATGGGAATCTGAACAACTAATCCTTTTGCATTGAGCACAGGCGGCCCAGATCACTTCACTTCTTTTATCAGACAACAAAACAATGTGCCTTTATCACGTTTGCTCCAATCTGACAGTCTGTGCGTACAGACCAGCTCAAAGCTTACTACAGCCCTGGGAGCAGGATTTCCAGAAAAGGGAGCTAAAGCCCAGAGGCACAGGCCCTGGGCCTGCAGGCAGCAGCAGGGGCTCCCACGGGACTCTCCAGACACTGCAGCCTCCACAGCAGGCCAGCAGACAAGCAAGGCCAGCACATCAAGCTGCTGGTTGTGTTTTAAAAGGAGATGTTAAGAACAAGCCGAGGTTAAATTTGGAAATTAGAAGCACAACGGCATTTCTCTTGATGCTACTGAATTTTTTTTTCCAATTACAGTTTTGAAAAACTTCTGAATTGCCAATTTTGAAAGAAACCATGAAACCACCTCTAAAACATTAATAAAAATACTGTGCTTCTCTGAGAAACAGAAACCAAATCTATGCCCTCCGGTCATCCACATGGTCATCCAGCACAAAGCCATCACTAGCGCTCAGCAGTCACTGGAGCCTGGCTGCTCCTCAGTCATTGGGACAGCTACCCGGCTTCCTCTCCCCAGTAACAGGAGACAGACATGCCTCATCCTTTTGAGAAAATTTACATGTTCTGTTTTACATGTTTTAATGTTGTTACAGTCTGAAAGGCTCAAGGTAAAGGTCTCTAATGCACTGCTCTATCTGCGGAATCAAGTCCTCGTTTGAAATGGGACTCTCCTCATACAGCCTCCATCCTTTAGCTTTGCAACCCAGGAGCACTCAGAGTCCCTCAGCCTTGACTTGGCTGATGGACAAAGCCCCAGTGCTTCCCAGCTCCTCCAACCCACCATCCAAATGGGTTAGGCTGAAGGGTGATTTTAAAAGGACCCTCTTCTTTTACAAACACCAAGTACCATTTTAAAGTTTCTCGAGCACCCAATTTGAGAAGCAATTAAAATGAAATCACCCTGCGTATCACAGTCTATCTGGGAGCACAGAGCTGCTGGTCTTCCCTTTGCTCTGACATCTCAGTGAACAGACCTGTGCTCTGTAAGGACGCTCACAGCAGATGGGTGGTTGGCACAGTAGGCAAGGTACAGGGTCCTCATTTGTGGCATCAGGTTCAGAAAGCAGCCACCAACTCTCTGCTGGGCCTCGGGTGACCTGGAGACACAGGAAGAGACAGCGTCAGTGCTACAGACAGGAAAGGGGTTGAGTGACAGGTGACCCATGGGTTTAGGCAGGATCACAAATCCCAGACCCATCTGTTCCTACCTCCAACTGAGCAGGCAGGAGGGTCTGCCACAAAAAAAAACTCCACTCTCAGGATCCCTCCTACAGCTCTAGACTGTCAGGCTGGCACACCAGACAAAGCCCAAGTTCTTCAGGCAGTGGGAAAATTTGATATCACAAAGCCTTTAATTTTGCATAAAAAGAGGAGAGTTACCAAATGTGGTTATCTGTTTGTGAAGTTTCCTAGGAAGCAGCATGGAGGCTGGCACAAGAAAAAGCCCAAGAGGCACCTTTCACTTCAGGCTGCAGAGACTGAAGACAGATACACCTGTTAGTGCCCCTCCTTCCCAATCAAGGCCACGCATAGTGACAGCTCATGGCTGAATGCAGAAACTTGCTAGAACCTGCTGTGGAAGCAGAGACTCAGTGAGCAGTGCAATGCTGAGCAGATCCAACAAGCTGAACCCCACCTGTCTATCCAGACCTTAGGGTGCTTCTGCAAGCAGGACACCACATGCCCTCCCTGCACCCTAAACAGTCTCTGCCCACCAGCACAATGACAAGAAGGATCATATCCTGCTCTCTGAGGACTCCAGCCAGAAAAAGTGACCCAAAGATATCAATGCTAGGGACTCCTCAACACCATGAGAATCAGCTAGGCTGGACCAGTGTCAGTCCCTCTCCCTGTGTTCTTAGCATGTGTGCCTTAGTTACAAGGGGCACTTAGCATGCATGCCTTAACCATAAGAAGACATGCAACAACCAACAAGAGATTTTTGGGAAAATAAAAAAAAGAGAGAGAGAAAAAATGAGAATAATAAAAACAAAAAAGAAGTGACAGTTACTCTCCAGAGAGCAGAAAAGTTTTTGAAAGATGTCCAATTAATCCAGAAATAAAAATAACAAAAAAAAGATACTGCAACCATGAAAAAAAGGAAATGATTCTATTAAGAACATTCAAAACAAAAATTAAAAAGCATTCTAGCAATAAAATAATAACAGGAGAATTGAAAAAGTCAACAGGAAATTGGAAAGTGAAATTCTAAAAATCTTCCAGATTAGTAGGAAAGGCAAAGAAAATTAGAAGACCAGAGTAAGCCTTGAACATCAGGATAAAAGTTCCAGACATGGAAACAAAGACAGGTAAGCACAAATGAATCAAGAAATCTTCAAAACAGCAGAAAGGATAAAAGACACATGCTGCATGCCAACTGGAGAAAGTCATGGAATCAGGGAGAACACAGTCAGACAGAAAGTGCCCCAAGTGTTGCATGGTGGGTGAAAACAGACCCAAGAGAAACACAAACACCCCAAATCAGGACCCTAGAAACACAGCTACTAAAAAAAAGCTCCAAGAGAGAAACACAGGTTCTCACACAGATTGGAGTCAGAGTTGTTGGAGGTTCCCACCATCAGAGCCCCAAAACCAGTGCCAACAACAGTAACAGTGGGTACAATCCTGGGTCCACAATCCAGCTGACCACCCACCTAAAGGATGCACACCACTAAAACCAGGAATCAGGAAAACAGAGTAAAACAGTAGGGGCTGTGTGTGTGCCCCAGGATGAGGCCCAGCCTACTTGGGCAGGGAATGCAACTTCTGTTCCACTACCACCTCAGTAAACGCTGTCTTAGTCCATACCTGCTGCCATAACAAAAGTCCTTGGAAATTGGTGATTTTATAAATAAGGACCCACCTCTCAAAATGTCAAGGTGTTGGCAGATCCGGTGTGTGGGAAGGGCCTATGTCTACTTCTAAGGTGGTGCCTCATGGCTGCATCCTCACACAGCCCAAGAGGGAATGGCTCTTGAGCCCCTCCTTTATGAGGGTGACAATGCCATCCATGAGGCTCTCCCCTCAGGACCTAATCCCCTCCAAAAGGCCCCACCTCCTAAGATCATCTGGTGGAGGATTAAGTCTCAACAGATGAGACTGGGGGATACATCTAGACCATAGCACACTGAGCTTTTTAATTATGCTGCTACCTTGCAGCCAGGACCCAGAACAGTGTCTGCTAGCCTCTGACCCTTTAAAGTCTCCTCTGGTTTCCACACCCCAGCAGTGGTCCTCTACCCAAGGCTGCAAAGTACCAACTGGAGAAAGTCATGTAATCAGGGAGAACAGAGTCAGGAGTATTAGGAAAAGTCTTTCCTTCAAAGCACAAAGCACTCAAAATCACGTTGCCTTTGTTTTCTCCCCATTGTTCCATAACCTTCACTCATTCCTGTTGTTTACAGGCTCAAAGGCTGTTCCTGATCTACTTAAGCCTGCCCTAGGATGGCTGGGGGAAAGACAGGGAAGTAACACTGCAAGCCTCCAGCACCTCTCTCCTGGCTCCCGCCACTAGCCTTCCCTTCTACTTCAGGAAGTATGTGGTTTTAAAACACACGGGAGAAAAGAGATACTGGTGTTGGACACTGACCGCTGCTTGCTGGTTCTAAAGTGGAAACAATTCACAGATGTAAATACGAAGTTGACAAAAAGCAGAAAACAAAAAGACCTGGAGAGCGTTACACAGCTGTCCATGTAAAAAGCACCCCTCAGCCAGTGCGTGACTGAGAGGAAGTGCCCTCAGTACGCTGTGCCTTAATGGTTCTGCTCTAGAAGAGACAGGTGTCCACTGTGAGTATTTTCAAATTCTCATCTTTTTCTTCTCATGGAGTTCTCTTTTAATTGTGTATATGAGCAAACAGGTCCCTACCCAGAGCAGCAAAAGAAAGCTCCCAGGAGTACAGGAAGTGCCTTCGGGGAGTAGCAAGTTCAGTACCATCTGCAATACCAAGGCTATGCCTTTAGGGGAGGCTGAGATGAACAGATCCACACACACAGGGAGGTCTGCCCTCCAGCTTCCTCCAATGTGCTTCTTTGCTTTCCAATTCACTAGCCAAAGATGGCTACATGAAATTAAATAAAAGGAGAACTCCAGCTTCCCAGCTGTAGCAGCCAGCAGCCACTACACCAGGAAACACCTGCAGGGAACATGCATCCTAGCTCACCAGACCACATTTCCAAACCCTGAGTGGGTCATACACTTAGCATGGGTTTTACGTTTTGATACAGTCACCCTTAACTGAAGTCAAAGTGTTTCCAAGTGTGAGCCACTCAAAGGGGTTCTGACAGCCTCTCAGGACTTGCCACAGCTCCTTCTGCCTGCAGGGCAGAATTGCCACAGCAAAGTAGCTTCAACTACTCATTCAGCACCATTACCCAGCACTGGGGAGAACAAAGCAGAGTAAGAGTAGTCTCTTGCCTTAGAAAATAAGTGCCATCTTTCTGGAAAATACAAAACAGTGCAACAGTGAACTGGACAGGAGACAGGGCATGAGGAATGGGTATAGCCTACAGAGGAAAAGTGTCCACTGGGAGCACGCAGGCAGAGTCAGGGGCTCACACCCAACAGAGGCACATGGACAAGGACAAACCAGGGCCACCTGCCCTAAAGATCCACACACACAGACACATGTGTTTTGAGAACAGTAGGTCCTGCCATCTGGCAGGTGAAAGGCATACTCAGACAGGTGAAACACCAAGAAAAGGGTGGCTTCCAGGATAAGAGAGGACCCCAAGAGGCTTAGCCAAGTGGACTGAAGACTACTGCATAAAGACGGGGCACCAAGGGGCTGAGCATCTAGCTCAATTGGTAGAGTGCTTGCTTTGCATGCAAAAGGCCCTGGGTTCGATCCCCAGCACCACCAAAAAAAAAAAAAAAAGAGAGAGAGAGAGAGAGAGAGATGGGGTGCCAAAGTTAAGAACAATGGCCAGAGATGTGACACAGGGACAGTATTAGAGACAGATAATCTCACGTGGGTTAAATTACTACAATTGTGTACACATTGCCCAGTACAGGCATATACTGTTAGAATTTCACCTCCCACCTGGTTCAATGCCACAGCTCTGGATCCACTCAAAGAAGACTACACCCGGGGCTGGGGTTGTGGCTCAGTGGTGGAGCACTCACCTAGCACATGAGAGGCCCTGGGTTTGATCCTCAGCACCACATAAAAATAAATAAAATAAAGGTACTGTTTCCAACTACAACTAAAAAATAAATATTAAAAAAAAGAAGACCACACCCAAAGTCTAGATCAATGGATTTCATGTCTCAAGTTTGTCAACTGATGAAAATCAAAGAGTAAGTATCAGGCATAAAGGAACAATAACCAGTGACTTTTTCTCTTCTGCTACACTGAATCTAAACTAGAGTTCTGTCACCTCTTAGGCATGAACTAGCCAGCACTGTATTACTAGACAGCTTCATAATGACTTACTCATCTGGTAAGGGACTCAAGGGACAACCAACAAGCTCATAGATGTGAGCACAGAATGTGACTTGAGAACTGAAACAGAGAATCTTCTTCTGGTTCTCTTTCGTGCTTCTCAGGGTGTGAGAGCAGGCAGGTGGAGCACAGCTCGTGGGTAGCTACATAGAAAAGCATCCTGTTAGCTCCTCCCACCTGTAGCCTCCAGTCAAGCCAATGCCATAGTAAAAAGCACGAGTGGTGGTGTTACCACACAGTCAGAAGACCATGGCAGCCACACACAATGTCTACCCCCATGCCGTATAGCATAGCATCAGCAGGGGGTTAAAGAGGATGTCCATAGAGGCTTTCTCAGGTATTTTGCTGGGACCTGGCCATTTTTTTTTTTAAATGGTATGTTTTCATAGCTTTAATTTTCAAAAAAAATGACCAGGTCCCAACAAAATACCTGAGAAACCAGAGAACTTCTATTTCTGCTCCTACAACACCTACTCCTATTGGTCCTACTCATCAGAGAGAGGAAAGGACTCAGTTTACTAACTGTTCATTGCAGATGAGGCTGAGATCAACAGGAAGATGAAACTAGGATCTGAGTAGACCACAGTTGTGTCCCTGTTCTCAGTGAACCCAGCACAGTCTGTTCATGTCACACAGACACCTTCAGAGATGAGACTTCACAAGCAGTTTCCTATATATATATATATATATATATATATAGAGAGAGAGAGAGAGAGAGAGGGAGAGAGAGAGAGAGAGAGAGAGAGCGCGCGCGCGAGCGCGTGCACCACAGTTAAGTCGGGCCACCAAATGCCGCAGTCTGGCTGGGCACAAAATAACCGAGCCGCCACAAAGTCTTGTAGGTTCAAACAGCAACTCTTTATTCCCGAACTCTCACCGGCACTCCACACACACTTCCTGGGAACACACTCCCTCCACCAGGCTCCACACAGGATCCCCAGGAAAACTCAACAGGAACTCCAAAGTAGTTGTGCCCAAGGCAGCAGGATCCGCCCTACTCCCAGCAGGATCCGCCCTATTCCTGGAGCAGGGTCACCTTTCAACCATTCCCAGTGTCTCCTGCATGCCAGACAAGTGTACTACCGCTAAGCCGAGCCCCAGCCCCAGTCTCCTACTCTTACTCACAGTGGGGCCACACGTGCCAACACCATAATGGCCACAGGCCTGGCAATCTCTTGGCAAGTCTGCTCTTGCTGGCCCCAAAACCAAAATGAAAGAATATAATCCCATTTGTCCTAATTGTGGCCCCCAGGACCAGCATCACAATGGCCTCATTTTGATACTTCTTTGAAGGATGTGTTTCCCTAATGTCTTTCATTAATAGTGGCATTATGTAAACTTGTTTCTAGATAGCCAGAGCTTATTCTCTCTTCTGGTAGGACCATTCACAAGCCTCTGAAACTTCATGATGAAACAGTGTCCCATACATGACAATGTGACCCAAAGCAGAAGAGAAGAAGTTATGAGACACTGTAATCACGCAGGGTTGTGAGAAGCCAGCTGTGGCCCTGAAGGTCACCAGAACAGGGTGAGGGCAGGAGAGCAGAAAATGAGAGAATGGGGGGCAAGGGAGAGAGCAGGGTTGCCAGCAAACCCTGCACCCCCCACTGACTGCCAGCCTATATGTTGGCATCCATACTTAACAAAGAGCTAGAGAGCTGGTATGTTTTCATAGCTCTAAGTATTAGAAGAGCATTGCAGTCAATACCAAAATAAACACAAGTAAAGCATGGAATGACAGCAAGAACATTCCACAAAGAGAACAACCTGGAGATGCTGTTTTCAGCAGAACTTAATCTGCTTTACACAATAATACACAAGCAAGTCCCCCACTTAAAAATGGGTTTTACTGAAAAGCCTTGCTTTAGAGGCTCTGCCAGAGTCCCACAATCCTCCAGAACTCATTTTAAAGCCACAGCTACACACCCCTGACTAGTGAGAATGGTATCAAAAGAAAAGCTCTTTAAATCACAGTCAAATGTGCCTCCAATAAAGCAAGTGTAAAGAACTCTCCATCACCTAAAGTGATATTTTAAAGGAAAACTGCATTCCCAACACTATACTCAGAGAGCATATGCTGCTTCAGCTCTCCCTACAAATTGCCCACCGAAATGAGGCTGAGCACGTTCCCACTGTGAGCAGACAGCCTGGGCTCTAGGCCTGGCTGGGTCTGCGGCTTTCCTCTGAGGCAGCAAGAAGAGTCCACTCCAGGTCAGTAGAGGGCAGGGGTGAGCAGCAGATGGGTAGAGCCCACTGGCAACAATGTTGTTAACTACAAGATTCAAAACTATACTTCAAGACTCATAGTAGGAGGGGCTTCTCAGAATCAGTTCATCCTTCACATTAAGCAAAGGGGAGACCACTTGGGCTCCAAATCAGAGTCCACCATTCCCATGACCCGGGGCCAATCACCCTGCCCCTTGGGTATACAGACCTTCCTACCTTTACAAAGCTCCCCCATGGGGTCATCTACAGGGTCACATAAGTTAATACGTAGAGAGCAAAGTCAGTGCCTGGGTCACATTAAGAAGATGTTCATAAATGGTGGGCCTACATAAAAAGTTCACCTTAGGGGGCTATGTGCCACTTACAAAAATGAAATAAACTCTAAAAAAACACCTGACAGCAGGTTGTACACATATGGTACTTTACATCCACCAGCTTCTTAAAGGCCAGGAACAAGTCACAATTACAAGACCGTGCTGGAAAACGCCAGCCTTCTCGATCCCCCTCTGCAGCTCATGGTGGCGTATGCGGAGCCGAGCCACCTGTGGCCTCCTGGCCAGCCCCCATCCCAGTTCCTCTGCAGCCTCTTCCTCGTAACCCTCCCTCCCCTTTAAAAAAAAAAAAAAAAAAAAAAAAATCAACCTTGTCAAGACTTTCCCCTTTCTTTCAAGATCTTATAAAAACTAGATCATCTAAAATACAGCTTTAACTATAAAGGTAGATCTACCCAAAGGATATAAAATAAGCAATTTGCATCTTCAGAAATGTGAATTCTAAAATGATGTTAAACTTGATCCATTTGGTTCCAATAATACCAATCTGAATTTTGTAAACTTCAGCATCTTACTTACTTGGTGCATTCTTCTAAAGACTGTACAAGCATTTGCTGGAAAGAACATATCTCCTCTAGATTTCCCATTAAATATGAAGTATTTGCTGAACTTAACCTAGAGCCAAGAAAAATAACAGTAAAAATTAGTCAACAGTTTGGCTTGCATTCCCCCAATTCCCAGCCCAGGTCCTGTTGCAGTCTTAATCTAGCAGATCCACTGCTATGTCTGAGGCAGGCTCCTCTGCTGAGTTCCACTCCATCATTTCAACCTCTACTTCCCAAAAATAAGAGTATAAGAGAAGAGCCTAAGGTAAGGACCAACGGTGCATGCAATTGTCATCTAACTTACTTCTCACTGGTCTGCAATGGCCGTAGGTAAGTTGAAAGCACGGTTTGAAGTTCTTTAGAATATTCATTTTCTGTTTCTAAAATATTCTGTAGCACCTACAATAAATGATGAATAAGCATTATTTGACACTAAGATTTGTAAACTTTAGGACATTCAAAACCATTGTTCAATTTACATATGGCTTCTAGGTAATACTAATGTGCTGGATGTAATCATTCCTTGGATTAACTTCTATCCCCGTGACTAAGGTCACCCATCAGATTTCATCTTCCTGTCAACCACATTTGGCACAGGTATGCATAGAATGAACTTGAATGAATTTCATCATCAAATAAGCAGGGTCACATCTATTTAGATGAAAAGGATGGTCCTCAGAGGAATGCACAGATGACCGTCCACACACAGGGCTATGCAGGAGAAGCTATTACATCCCCATTTACACTAAGTCCACAAGCAGGCACAACTTATCTATGGTGACAGAAATCAAAATGGGGTGGAAGATGGGTGGGGAAGGGAAAAGGGACACAGGATAAATTTCTGGATGACTTGTTCTGTATTTTGATTTGGGTAGTGGTTACACAGATAAATGCATTTGTCAAAGCTGTACCTTTAAAATCTATGCATTTTAATATACAGGGTAAGCATAATTCAAAAACCAAAGAGCTCCATACTCTAAAACTTTGTTAGCACAGACATGATGTTTGAAAAGTTTCAGATCTTGAAAAGTTTTAAATTTTTGGAACATTTTAGGTTTCAATAAATAATGCTAGTAAAATCTATGCAAATATCTAAAATACAAAATCTCCAAACTCAAACAGTTCATGTCTCAAGCCTTTTGGAAAGAGACACTTATAAGTGAAAAGTATCCCAACTAAATGGAAGACACTTACTCTTCAGATTGGATCTGAAAAACTGAAATCAACTCCTGCGAACTAAAGACTTTGATTAGAGAATGTGGTAGTCTTGTATCATTCTACATACCACATCTACTAAAAATTAAAGGTCTGCCCAAGTAAATAATCTTTAAATAGCTACTACTTTGTTTAAAGACAGCATAATAAAGTAACCTTAAATAATAGCACAACTTAAAAGGTCTATGCTATTTAACCTTAAATAATAATAAATTTATTTAACCTTAAATAATAAGCTAACCTTAAAATTAAATGTGTGTGTGTGTGTGTGTGTGTGTGTGTGTGTGTGTGTGTAGCAAATTCAGCCAAATTTAGTTAATCCCTAAAACCTGGCAGATGAAGTACAAAAGAGTTGAAGCAGAACAATGGTCCCCATCAGCCATCACCCACAGCAAAGGTGACCCCCTGGGAACTCCAGGAGGCAGCAGGGTGACCCACAGCCCAGGGAATGCCACTGATCATGGGATTCTGATGGACTGGGTTCTCCAAGCAGTGACACTCTGTACATGCCTAGCACCAAGCATATGGTATCTGTGATCCTTGCAAAAACACATTTCCTTCTAAGAAGCTAACTTGTCCTACCCACATAAGACAGCTGGTGAGCAGCAGAGTCAAAAAGTGACCTGGCATCCTTCTGCCACTGCCTGCAATACAGGGCCGCTCTGGGCACCTGAGGGAAGGAGGATAGGAGTCAGAGTCCCTTCCCTAACTGAACCTTTTTATCCCTCTCTACTAGAAAGTCAGTATTGTTTTAACCAGAAAATCATAGTACATGCATTTTCTCCTTGTGCTATGTGCCTCTCAAAACCAACAGACCTTTCCAAATCCATCACACAAATGAGAGTGTACAAGAGTAACTGAGATACTGAGCACTTGGTTATCTTCTGATAACCTAATGTAGGTTGAGACATTAAGTCAGAAGAGTTAAATTCAAACCTCAGCCTTAACACAGATGACTTGGGTCAGTCTTCTGTCTACTGCTGCTCCTGAGACTGCGATGAGAGCACAGTCCCCATAAGAAAATGCAGACCTCAGTGAACAACGTACACACACCAAGCCATCCAACAGGGCAATGTCTGAGGCTTCCAGACTGCCCATCAAAACACTGTTCTGGTGCCTGAGAGGACAGCTGGTGGGGGTGGAGTCAAAGGGAAATGAGACTCAGAACCACACCTGATCAGAGACTATCGGACAAGTGAGTCAAGCACAATTGTCCTTAAACAGAAATGAAAACAAAATCTGTTATGCATTATGAGAAGTCCTTTTTCAACTTAAAAGCAGAGGTCAGAAGGATGAGGCAGCTTCCTAGTTACAAACACTGGAGACCACTCGGCCACACTACTCAGTGCATGCTTGAAAAGACAAAATTGTTTTCAGTCAGAAAAATTCTCCTACGCAATATAAAGAGAACATCCACTAAAAAATTCCCCTAGTAGAGATAGGAGTAAAATAAAATGACACTTCCTCAATCACAGCACTGAAGCACAGCACACAGGGACAAAAGCTGCCCAGGAAAAGGCACCAAAATGACTGCAAAGACACTCACCCAAAAGCTGGATTCTCTAAGACAGTTGCAGGGGCACGGGCCCTGGTGGCCAGGCACAGAGAATCGTATAGTCCTGAAGGCGCCACAGAGAGCAGTGGTCTCAGCAGACACCCACATCCCCACACTGTCAACCTCAAAGCAAATCAGAGTGCAAAGGACTGGCTCCTGTGCCTCACAGACACACAGAAACTCACCTTATCAGCAATGCCACTGAAGCAGCGAATGAGCTACAACTATGACCACAAATCTCAGTAGTGTTGCATGTTCTATGTGTCATTAACAGTTCTTAAAAATAAATTAATGATTTACATTTGAGAAACAACATTAGGCAATTGTTTTAGGTTCCATACAGATAAAACATTACCATCATCTTAAACTAAAGCCAAATGCCCATAAAATAATCTTAATTATAAACACACAAAAAATTAAAAACGTACAACTATTCCAAACCCTCTTCTGCTCTACTCAACCAGCCCCTGCCTGCAGCCATCACAAAGAATGAAAAAAGTCACTTAAGTGACACCTTTCAGTCCAGTCTATTTAAATTCTCAAAAGGTTACAATGAGGAAGGCAGGGAGCTCACTGGCTCCATAATCTATGGGTTCCAAGGAAACACAGAGTAACCCCCATTACTGATATAAGGTAGTTTGCTAACCTCTATTTGTCCTTAAAAACAACTCCATACTTAATACCTGTTACTAATATGGAGCCTCAAAAAGATGGGGAGGGAGCACGTGAGCATCTCTGCTTTTTTAGTGTACCCTTTAGAAGAACTGTGTTATACGATATTTGTAAGCTTGGGAGTTCACAGGGTCTTGGGGTAGACTTCTTGCAAGTATTAAAGGTTTATCAAATAACAGCTACTTCAAAAGCCTGTGGGTCCACCATGATGCACGACGCCACAGCAGGCAGCGCACACCAACACTGCAGGGCGGGGAGCTGGGTCAGCCTGTTTCTTCTATTAAAAAGGATTTAAAGGATTTATAGTTAACCAAGAGCATCTGTCACTGACTTAAGGTAGGAAGAAATCTTACCGACCCACCCGGACACCTCCTAACTCAAGCTGGGAACCCTGCTCAGAGCCTCTTCCTGAGGGACCCGTCTAAGAGGGGGTTCTCTGATTCACAAGACAGCCTTTTCCTCCACCAAGCATTTCTTCATTCACCAAGAGTATTCAGCTGATTCTATCAGGCCCCCATCAGGTCCCCACCACCACCAGAAACTGCAATGCATGCCATCTCAGTCTACATAAAACAAGGAAGTTTCATGAGAACTAAAAGAGCCAAGTCTGCCAGGGAAGACTGCAAGCACCCAGTTCCCACAGAAAGCATGGTGAGATACACAAGGGATCTACTTCCCAGGAAAGCCACAGAGAATCAAGCTGCATGCCTGTAGAACTCCTGGACATGGCGGATAATTAGCCTCAGCAGGACTTAAAAGGAATACTGAGAAGAAAAGCCAAGTAGAAAGTAAAACATGAAGATGAACCAGGATCTAGAACTAGTGATGGTGGGTTAAACCAAAGACATCCTATTACTAGAGTCTCAGTTTTCCTGCTGGCTTGTCATCCAAAGGCTACCAGCAACCTCCCAGACCCCAAGAGAAACAGACAGGCAGAACACTCCTCTGGGGCACAGGAGAAGGTGAGGAGGCAAGCAGTGGTCTTTGTCAGAGAAATGCATCTGCTCTATGTACCTGCAGATTAAACTAGTGGGTCACAGTCTATGCTTCGCGTGTGCAGCATTCCAAAGGCAAAAGCCACTCTGCCTTTCCATGACATCAGACATAAGTGCAGAGCTGCTAAATAAAACACAACATCCCTAGACACAAGACACAGACCTGTCTTCCCAGGTCAGCAGACAAAATAAGAAACTTGTTCATCGGGCTGGGGTTGTGGCTCGTTGGTGGAGCGCTCACTTAGCATATGTGAGGCCCCAGGTTTGATCATCAGCACCACATAAAGATAAATAAATAAAGGTATCGTGACCACTTACAACAAAAAAAATATTAAAAAGAGAAACAAACAAATTCGTTCGTCAATAAGGACATGCTCATGGCCAACAGGAGGTGACAAAAGCCTGTCCCACTCTCCAGGATGGGGCATTCAGGTCCTTCTGGGATCACCAAAGGGAAGCTGCCTATCATCACACTGTGGTGCAGTAATGAGCTTTCACTATCAGAGTCATCAAGTTCAGGCTATTACAGAAGCAGATCACCCCGGCAACAGGTCTCACCGATCATCCTAAGAAGAAACTGGGATACCTTCCCACAAATGGAATGTAATCCCGGCTAATATATGTCCCCAGTGCTTCTAAGTGCTCTTCCTAGCACATGCAAACTCTGGGGGTCGGGCACTTTGCTGGGTACTCAAGGCCAATCACTGATCCTCCTCATGCTACAAGGCTAGGGCCAGCATAACCAACCACCTCATTTCACAAAGCACTATCTGCTCAGGCAATGGGAGGCTACCCCCAGGCCACTCCAATGCTAAGTGGCAAAGACAACAGACCCAAAACCTGAACTCCTTACCCTGTATCATACTATGGGGCACACAGCAGAGAGCTAAAAGCAAAAGGCAGGGAAGCCCATACACTTTCAGGTCACAATTTTATTTATTTTATTTTTTTTTAATTTTTTTTTTTTTTATATATCTGGGATTGAACTCAAGGGCACGCGACCACTGAGCCACCTTCCCAGCCCTATGCTGTATTTTATTTACAAACAGGATCTCACTGAGTTTCTTTGCTCCTAGCTTTTGCTGAGGCTGGCTCTGAACTCTCGAACCTCCTGTCTCAGCCTCCAGAGCCACTGGGAGCAAATGTTTTGAGAAGAGTCTAACATTCTTAAAACTGGCTGCACTCCGATATCAGGGTCAAATTCATGAGATGGAGATTGGTAGAAAGAAGGAAAATGAGATGTAGAGGCTGAGACTCAAAGAACAAGCTTGTAGGGGGAGAAAGACCTGACTCACAAAAAAGAAAAAAGAGAAAGTCTACTGATTAGCAAAGGGACGTGATGTACAGAGAGGCCTTCTAGCCAGAAGAGGTGAAGAACTGACTTTATAAAGAGGAGGAGCCCTAAGACAGAGGCGGAAGGTGAGAGGAAACAGTGCATCCAGCACTAGTACAGCACCGGGGCCCATGCCTTTGACAGTGCTTGGGAATCATGAGCACCACAGAATTATCTGTTGAACACAGTAAATTTCCCCACAGCCAACTTGCTGTGTAATAAGATATGGCAGCAGCCAGGGGCGAATGCTGAGGAGAGTACCAAGTGTGCAGGACCCAGCACAGGACTGGTGGAGTCAATGCAGCAGAATCCACTCAAGTCCAAATGCGACCATTCACCATTTCTTAATTCAGGGATAGAAAACAATCATGATAAAAGAGATGCTGCAAAGACACTAATCAGCTGCTACCATACCATAAAAATACAAAGCCCTCATGAGTCCGTGTGTTTGGGGGTGGGGAGAGGTTAAACAAAATAAATGCACATTTTCCATAGAATTCAAAATACATGTATGTTTAGAAAGTTTACTTTGCTGCTATCATCCCAGCAATTTAATAGTTTTATTTAATAAAAACTCTACTCCTAGCATATGCAGTTGTTTGGGGACAAAGGGGGATTATGTGATACAGGTGAACACAAAAGACATATTATTATTATCATATTATTTCAAAATACAGCAAATTTCAAGATCCAGAAACACTTGTCTTTAACATGCATGAAGTCTAGACACACCTCTAATTCCATACCAATTGAAACACAGACAGCGGGGCCCTAGAGAAAGGCTACATAGAAATACAAAATAAACTAGAAACTACATTGATCTTTAAAGTACTTATATTCCACTCCAAATTCAAATAGAATGCAACTTGATGCATATAACAATTTTAAATCATATTCTACACCTTCTAAAATCTCATTTGTGAAAATCTACTTGACGCTATGGAGAAATAATACTACGCTTGTGACAAGAGTAGGGTACAATTCCAAAACACAATGAAGCATACCCACACTAGAAGGGGACACTCTGCAGCACCACTGGTGGTTCTGTCTATGTGCCAACAGTGAAAGCTTTCTATTTCCTTCCATGTAGCCCACATTCCTGAGTTTCATAAATATTTAAGGAGCAGTAGCTATTTGTAAAAATGTCCTCCATAACTTACCACGTTGTAATAGCTCTTGTTGATGGCAGTTGTGTCAAACCCCTTGGGGGGGCTCTTCAAAGTTCCTGATTTGGGAGATACAGGTTTCTCTGGAATAAAAACACAAAGCAGTGTTACAGGCCAACACCAGAGATGGTAAAACGTGCTGGCCAAGCCCCTCCTGTACCCACGACTGCTCTCCCAGCAGCCTCAGCTCAAAGAACCAGCCAGAGAAGATGATGAAGGAAGGGTCTAGCACACAGACCAGGCTCCCTCTGGCTGGGTGTCTGGAGGTCATGGCCCAGTTCTTCAGCTGTGGATTGGAAATGACTGAGAAATTATGCTCCACAAGTGTCAGCCAAAAACAAGAGGTGAGCTTCGCATACAGCTTCACAGCATCCTAAATACAAAACATCACACAAAAAAGAAAATGCTGGCAGGTACAGACAAACACAGAACACCGAGACCCCAGTTCTAGACCAACTCTCGGGACTCCGAGTGGGCAGAACGCACAAGGCTTCCCAACCAGCAGAGAGACAAGAGGAAGGAAAGAAGAGAGGCAAACCCAGGGAAGCAGCACCACGCTGCAGCTCAGCGTCGGACACATTCGGGCTGTGGCTGGGACGTGTGAGAGCTCGGCACACATCCAAGACCCCAAGAAGAGTAGGAGTGGAGGAGTGTCTGCTCCTCGGAAGCAGTGTGTGCCTGTGTCTGTGACAGTTCCATAGGCAGTGGGCATGCAGGTCGGTGTGTGGTGTCCACCAGGGGTTCTCCGCAGCCTGCCCATCTATATTGACCCATGGCTTGCCTTCAGGTGTGCTTGGCACCCTGTTTATTACTGGCTCTGTGGGGAGGGGCCAGTGGTACAAGTCTAACTGGCTCTGTGATCCATCTATCACTGGCCCTCTGGGGCTACAGGATAAGGCATCACATTGGGACAGGGGCCTCTTCCATATTTTCTACCAAGAAATTCTTCTGAATATTTCCTAGGGAACTTACATCACAGTCCCCCCGCCATGCCTCACCTCCCCTGAAAGAATCCTGCTGTGTGAATCCTGATACTGGGCAGGGACACATACGGTCCCTGTGGTGTGTGAGGTGATGGCACCTGTCCACAATTCTAGTGGCCCTCCACTCTTCCTCTGCCCACAATCTCACAGGCACAGGGCTCTAGGCAGCACCTGCCAAACTCAACACTCCCGAGCTGCAAGTCCTAAAGTCAACTGCTTGTGCAGCATCTCTAATGTCTTCCAGACACAAAGACAAGCCCAAAGTGCCCAAGAACTCACAACCCTTAACCTTGGGCGTGCTTCCCACCTTTCTGAGCACCTTGCTGTCAAGAACAAAACTGAAGATGTCCTTCCCAGGCGAAAGAACTCTCTCAATCCATGGATGGAAAACAACCTGCTTCTAAATGCAAGTAATACACAAGGAAAACGACCTGCTCTATACACACCCTCCTCTTAAACTCAGCTCCTCCTATGCTAAGAAGGTAACTATTAGAGAAGACTGACACTTTTATGCTGGGAGCCATTAGCCAAGTAGGTATGACAATTTCCTTGCAAGCGTACCCCATGTTGCTTAGTGGAAGGACTCATGGAAATAGGACATTTTGCAGTAACATTGCATGTAAGGTGACCTTGCTCAAGGACCAGGGCGGATCCGGGTTTAAGATTATTCCTGCTGGGAATAGGGCGTATCCTGATGCCTGAGTTCCCCTTGAGTCTCTCCCGGGATTTAGGGAGAGTATTTTGGGAGGCAGAGGAGGTGGATTTGGGAGAGAACGTGGATTTCCCTAGAATGTTTTTGTAGACAGCCGGTGTGACCACGAGAATAAAGAATTGCTGTTTGAATCTACAAGCTGTGTGGTGGCTCATGATTTTGTGCCCAGCAAGACTACGGCACTTTTACATGAGAACAATGTTTTTTTCCATCTTCAAAGTCTGCAATTTGGGAGCAAAACACAAAGTGACAATGAAGATGAAATGGCTGAAGGCCGACTCAAAGCCACGTTGACCCTAAACCACACAAGAAGAGCACATGTATTAGTACTTGTGCCTGCGTGGTTAACTGCACGAGCATAACCTTGAATCTGCTTTAGCTTAAAATAATGAATTTGATATTTTATTTAAACTTAAGACATACCCCATTCTCAACACAATAGTTAATTGGATTCAATTTCCTATGAAAACATTAAGGAAAAAGATTTTATATTAAAAAGGTTCAGGCTACTTATTTTATACAAAAATATAGGAAAGGTGCAAAGAGGAAACAGAGACAAATCAGAGTAATCCCACACAAACTGTCTTTTCTCCCTCTGGGGCTGCTACGTGGACAGCACTGAGGCAGGCAGGTCTCCTGATCACATTCCCGAATATGCCCTGCAGTCAGTTCTCAACAGAGGGCTCCAAAGGCCACAACCCCTCCAATGAGTGTCCACAGCAGTCCTACAGGAAGCAGACTACACAAACAGGTGAGGTAGATCCCCTCCAAGGACAGCCAGCAGGCCACCCCTTCCTCCTGACACAGGAGTCACTCATCTGCATGCTCATGCCAAGTGTCTGGGATCCAGGAATGTCAACCCAGGAGGGGACATATGTCAACAGAACAGGGCTGGCAATAGGCAACCTCAGGGGCCTTTGGTAGCTTCTACCAAAAAATGGAGGACAAAAATGTAATACGAGTGAAGTTATGGTCATTCATAATAGAAAAAAATGCATATAGCCAGGAAATCGGTCCCCAAACACTCAACCTCCTTAGTTCCCTGCAAAAACAACATTTTAGCCCATCTTATAGCTAAAAGTTATTTAAACTCGCTATTATTGAGGTGTGGGGAAATAAAGAGGACAGAATTCAGTGCCACTTTCCCAGGGCTGCCTGATATGGCAGGTCTTCTCTTTCCTGCAATAAACTCAAAAAACTTACGCTGAAAACAAGAGAATTCAAACACAGATGTGTGAAAGAAAAACAAGTGAGGAGAGTCCCAAAGTGCCCACAATCTCACTGCACCACCTGTGGGAGGGGGTAACTCATCCTGGCCCCTGGCAGGGCCATAGCCAACACAGGGAGGCAAGGCACAGCCCAGTCCCAGTCCCAGCAAGGCCAATGCAACAGAACCTCCTGGGTGAGCCCCATGAAAAACAGCTTAGGTGTTTTCATCCACTGGCCCAGAACCATGAAGCCACATATATCTCCTCCAAAGAAACCTGCCTGAGGAGTGTAAGCCACAGAAGAAATGAAGCCTGAGCCCAGGGCTGCAATAGGCGCAGGAGTCAAGTTCCCAAAAGGCAGAAACGAGACAACCAAAGAAGTGTGTTTAAAATGACAAGGAAGAGAGGGACCAAAATGAGTGAAAAAGGTAACCTGAACATGAAGAACAACTGAAAAAGAATGAAGCAAAACTTCTAGAAATAAATAATATGATCACTCAAACAAACATCTCAATGGACCCATTAACACCACAGGTGAATGGGAAATCCATGAACCAAAGTTTCCCAATTTGAGGATGTATTCAAAATCAACACTGTCTGTGAAACAAACCAGAGAGAGAGAGGAGGGGAGAGGAGAGGAGGGGTGGAGGGAGGAGAGGAGAAGGAAAATGAAAAACTGGTTAAAAACCAAAACCAGGCCTTCACAGGATCTCCATGAGAACACAGGGAAGAGGAGGGACAGGCTTCAGCAGACCTTTCCCAAGCCTGCGTCCTGCGCTGAGGCGGGGCACCCACGGGCAAGCCACAGCAGCAGCACTGGAAGGTGCTAGCCGGCTGGGCCATGATGGCCTCTTCCCACATGGCCAAGAGGAGGCCAAACACAAGACTGCCACGCGGCCCTGCCCAGGGGCCTATTCTCCTGTCTCCCTCCTGGTCTTCCTTGTTCCCTCTGCTCCTCTTTGCCTTGCCTGGAAGTCACCATGTGCCCTAGTGTAGACTGCAACTCCCCACTCACCATCCACTCTCACCCTTCCGGTTCCCAGGTCCTTACTCTATCAGGTGCTGAGTCTCCTCTTCTCTAAGGGATGAGCTGCTGACAGCAATTACTTCTGATTTGTCTCTGAAAATGCTGTAATTGTGCAGTTAGTGTTTTCTCCTAACTTTACTACAGTAAAAAGTAGAGCTTACACAGCCATTAACATTTAGCCAATCTTACCACATATTACCCCTTTTTTCTTTTCTGGAAGCAATATACAATCAACCCCAGAAATGGCATCATTTTATCCATCAATAGTTTAATGTTCATCTTGCCAGAGTGACCTTTTTTCAGTTTTAAGCAAAAACCCTACTATCAGGCTATTAATCACATCTAAAAAAAAAAAAAAGTAACTTTTAGTCTTTTCTAATGCCTCATCTGTGTTCAAACCTCCTTGTTTGTCGTGACAATGACTTTGGTAGTCAGCTCATTTCAATCAGAGGCCAAACAGCACCGGTGCATCTGACTGAAGCTCCTCTAAGTTTCTTGCATTCTACAAAAGTGCCTGTCCTCAGTTCTGGATGCCAACAGATAGCACAGGGACCACCACCCTCCCTCATCTCAGGCACTATTCAGGCTGCTCCTGCTGTGCCTCATAATTCATTAAAAACCCTGTTGATTTTCCCACTACGGTGTTTCTCCATTCCTAGGAATGCAGAAGGTTGCTGCTCACATGAGTGCCGCCGAATGGGTATTGGTTGTAGTCTCAGAATCAGATGCACTTGCTAACAGTCTTGACAATCCAATATGAAAATATAGCTGACCAAAGACAGAAAGCAGAAGGGCAAAGAACAGGGCCATGTTAAGTCACTGTGTCACAGCAGCAGCGAGAGAGAAGCACACAATGCTGATGAGACGCAAGATGGCCTATATCACTAGCATCACCAACTAGAGGAATATGAAAGCAAAATAGCACAAGGAGGCAGGAGGAAAAGGTGAGACGGGAGACAAAACCTCCACATCCTCCCTGGAAGGGGGAG
Source organism: Callospermophilus lateralis (assembly GCF_048772815.1). NCBI lineage: Eukaryota > Metazoa > Chordata > Mammalia > Rodentia > Sciuridae > Callospermophilus > Callospermophilus lateralis. Next base: position 109,787,922 of record NC_135316.1, on the reverse strand, counting down.
AAGAGCCTGAGCAAAGGCTGCCACTGGGCAGGGCCTGGAAGCATAGGGGACACTGCTTCACATTACAAAGGTACTTCCATCCTACATACTATATGATCTGTTTATTATTTAACATAAATAAGAATAACTTTGGAGGAAAAGAATGCCTCTCATACTGAAAGACTAAGGACCTGACTACAAACTGCTATATATGATCTCATCTATGGGATGCTCCCCTTCAAGTGAGGATGATTGGTCACTGTCATCAGGAGATGGCAGTGCAGAACAAGTCACACCACACGCTGTGATATCTATGCTGGGGTGAGTACACACTGGTATGTTAAGTTGCATGAATACTTGCACTGGGATTCCAAAGATTCCAAACCATCTAATCCCAGATCCTGATACCTAGCACTGTGCTCTCCACATGTGCCTCAGAGGCTCTAATCTTCCAATCTATGCTCTTAACAAAAACCATGTGTATCTGGATGACTCCTTTATATTCTGGGTGCACTGGGGAAAATACTGTTTGCAAACAGGTCCCTGCCTGGACCCTACCTTCAACAGAGAAAGAAGGGGCTGCAGTATAAGTTTCTTCTGCAGCAGAGGGTGCAAGGTCCTGGGTCATCCTGTCCTGCTCCCAAAACTCAGCAGCATGTCCCATCACTCTTTATGAAAAACGAGCAGGAAATATTAAAAAGTGGCGAACTCAGGAAGCCACAGTGTGAATTCCTCAATTAACATTCAGAGGAAATGCCTCTCCTGCACAGATGGAAATGCCTCTCCTGCACACAGATGGGCTGTCCAGAAATGCAAGGATTAGAGTCAGCACGTTTGAAATAACCATCTAAGAGACACCTGGGGAGTGTGTACTACTGAGCACCTCCACTTCAAAAACAGCAGAAGTTAGTATCTCTCCATCCCAGAACAGAACAGGCCTTGCTGTGCTCTCCCCTTGCCTTCTCCCTTCAATGTAGGGAATTCCATATTATGAGCCTATGTATGTGTGAAACATATATATATATCTATACAGGTAAAACACATGAGTTTTTCACATCCAAAAAAAGACATACAGAAAATAAATGCTAAGTAACAATTACATACCTCCACAAGATTATACACATCAGAAATAATCTACAGCACTTTTGACACCAAATAAAGATTATTATACAGACTTGAAAGGTATCTAGCTTCAAAGCAAAACTATTTCAAACAAGAAACCATCCACAGGTTAAAAGCAGAAAGCACAACAAGAACACTTCCGAGTCTAACCACAAGAGGGCATAACCTGTGGCTATGCATACTCCCCACCCCCCAAAGCAGAGATTAAGGAGACAATCTAGAGACTTTATCTGGAGATAAGCAGCCTAAACAGCAGAATTTAGAAGCAGCCCTCAGATTTTGCTTACAAAGTAAAACTACTTGGAAATCAACCCAAAAGGTAACAGCAAAAAAAAAAAAAAACCTCAATTGAAGAGAAGTCAGGGTTTTGTTTCACAAGGAAATGATCTAACATGAAGGCAGTTAGAGAAGTCTGCTTCAAACCCAGCACAATTTTGTTTTCAGCAAATTCAGCACCAATTACACCATGAATTACAATGCTTAAATTAAACATACCTTTGGAAAAAGAAACCTACTCCATCAGAAAGGCAATGAACTATCAAGAAAATTGCAACACTGAATGTAACTGCAATCCTAGAATTTTATCCTCCTGCTATAGTGGGAGAATAAAAGATATGGTTTCCCACCTTTCTGCTTCAGCTGCCAACATCTGGAATCAGACTGGCCTGACTTTTCTAACAACATACTCGGATGATTACAGAACACTAGATGAGAAGTCATTCCCCTAGGTTCACTGTCAAATAAAGGACAACAAATAATGGTATGTGTCTTATATTTTTAAAAACAGAAAAATTTCAAAGCCAACCTACTCACCACTCCATGTGGTACATAAACTATGGCTATGGTGTGGTTCCCTACAAACAATGCATCTTTAATACCAATGTATCACAAACACAGATTTAAACTGGTCACACACACACTCAGAAACAAGATACTAACAAGGAAATTTAGGTAGGGCAGAATGTCACAGCTGCCCCTGAGGGAGGTCAACACAGAACACTCCTTTCACTGGTCCCTCCTACCTAGCTTCCTCAGCCACTGCTAACCCTGAGGCCTCCACTCCACACTAGGGGGGCCCTGCCTGCAAGACATCAGGACACATGTCTGCAACCTTAATGAGTAACCGCATGCTGTACAGCAAACAGCTACCGACAGACGACAGTGAGGACATTCAAATCTATTTGAAAATCACACCCACGAGGCACCCCAGGACTCTGAGACCCACAAACCCACCTTCAGTGTCATTTCTTATGCTGCATTAACTGAAAAAGCCACAGGAGAAATACCTGGACATTCCCTTCATCTGCAGCCTACTACAATTCAAAATTAGAAAGAAGCAATGTTTAAGAGTAGTCAATGTAAGAACTAATGAAAGCCACATGGCTAGCTGAAAGAACAGACTGAAAAACTGCCTCCCACTGGGAAAAACTGCTTTTCCTCAGTCCCATTCATTTCCTGCCTCCCACTGGGCCAGGTCCTTCCCAAAGGCTCGACCACTCCCTAGCTCCGTGAGGACCATTTTCTGGTGTCCTCTCCCAATGGTGGCCCAGGAGGATGAAGTCCCCACATGCTGGGGCTGGGGCTGGCGGGCTGCTAACCTAACCAGCACAATTCTGTTTGCAGCAAATTCACAGTCACATACCTGCAGCACTGCACACAGGTGGCTGGGCTCAAAGCTCAGCCTGGATGCCCAGCTGAGTCACAGACCAAACCACATGTCCATCACCTTCACCTACTGCTGCTCAGTTGGTTCCACACGTGACTAGCAACTTTTCTAAAGGTTGCAATTTATATGTTTCCTACCCGCTTAAAATCTTAACAATACCTGTCTGCTGGGGTTATGATAAGGACTGAGGTCACATGTAAAAAACACTTTATAGTAACCAGAGAATAAGCAGCCAAAAAATCTTGGCCAAGTTGATTTTGTAGTAAAAATGAAAAATACTGCTTATTACTATTAATAACTATAAAAACAGCAACAACAAGATAGCCCTCATACCCAACAGCATGGCTGTTACTGAAAACATAACTGGAAGAGGATATGGAGAAACTGCACTCACACACTGCTACTAGGAATGCAAGAAGGTACAATAACTGGAGAAGCACATGGCAGGTCTCAAAACCGCAGCCCGTAAGTACCACCTGCTCTGCAATTACATTTCTGGGTACATGATGATGGCTTCTGACCTTAGGAAGGTTTGCATACCATTATTTGACTTTACAATGGTGTGAAAGCAGTAACTTTCAGTAAGAATGTACTCAAGAACGTAACCTGGTCTTTCCACAGGTTAGCATTGTATGATACAATTTCCCCACTTCTCCCACCTGTAGGCTGGTTCACGAGTTCTGAGTATGTCTAAAGTAGGCTAGGCTAAGCCATGGTGTTCAGCAGGTTAGGTGGCTTACCATATTGTAACTTACAACTGGTTTACCTAAAGTACAATCCCATCGAAAGCCGAGGAGCACCTGTACCTAACCTGTGAAAACAAGGACTTGACCAGTCACATACCTGTAGCACTGCACACAGCAGCCCAGACGCAAAAGCAACCCAAGTGCCCATCAGCAGACAATCAAAGGTAATACACATGAAGAGAAGGGAATTCCGACACATGCTACAACACAGATGGACCTTAAGCACATTACACTCAGTGAAACAAGTCAGTCAAAAAGACAGAAACAGTATGTTTCTATTTATATGAGCTGCTCGGCTTTGGAGACATAAAGTAGAGTAGGGGGTACAGAGCTGGGGAGGGGAGCAGGTTATCAGTGCTCCCTGGGGCCAGAGCCTCAGATCAGGGAGATGAGAAACTTGTGGAGGCTGACAGACGCAATGGTTATGCAACAAAATGCACATGCCTAATGCTACAGAATTACACACTCAGAAACAGACAGAATGGCTAGGTGAATGTTATATAAACAAGGTAACAAAAATGAACAGTAAAACCCAGAGAATTTTGTAACTCACGGCTGCCCGGCTGCCCGGCTGCCCGCTGTCTTATTGAAGTATAACAGGCATCCTTAAAATCAGGAACTTTCAATAAGCCTCAAACTGCTTTTCCTCAGTCCCATTCATTTCCTGCTAACTGTTCTTCAAGCTGTTTTCTCCATCCTGTTTCCCACAGGCAATCACCTCATCTCATGCTGAGAACAGGAGCTAGAAATGCTCCCAAATCCCAGGCCCTGAGCACCAGAGGGTACAAAAACCAGAACTGCACACGGGCTCACTGGAAGCCACAGCCAGAAAGATGTGTATTTCTCAGATTCTGTTCTACATGACTGTTCCCTCCAGTAACCTATAATAGGTTGGAAAGGCAGAGCAGTAGTTTCTGGGTTTGGCCAAGCTGTGATTAAATTCACTTTTCCCTTTTATATTGTTTTGCTCTCATTCCTGATGCAGACAGAAAACTGAATCCAGTTAGATGGGATCCCAGATTCAGGCCTCTGGCCTGGGCCCCAGTAACAAAAGCACTAAGTTTTCCAAGGTCACTGTTGAGAAAATATTTTACTATCAAAACTGTCATTTTCACATTTAAAATTCATTTTTTCTTGCTACATTAAAAAATAAAATAACAGCAATGACTACTCAGGGACCCTGCTCTGTGTAAGCACTGAGTGCCCACCATACATACTGCAGCTAAGTAGCCCCACCAAGGGACTTCCACAAGCAATGCATAGAGTCGTCCTTTCCATCTGAAATATCTGTAGTTTAGGCCATACCCACCCCAGCACACTATGCCCTTTCCACACATCCTGTTCTCCAGCCAGATTGGTAAATCATCTTTCCTAGGGCGGAATCAGAGAAACAGTATAGTGCACTACTTTCCAAATAGCAGGAACAACATACAAAGTTACAAATGTCATCCCACCTCTCTCCCTGCCTTCCCACATTCTTCCCCTTTCTGAACCTCCTTCTAAAATCTCATTGCAAATCTTTATCTCTCACAAGAGCATCTATAACCAAGCTCAACATAAAACAAGATTTACATATGTAGAGGCAATTTAGGCAAGCTCCTTGAAGGCCAGCAGTGCCCAACAGCATTCACATGACCTAGAAGTCTCTATGGAGTTCCTTCTTAATCCTCCACCCTGGCCCATGGCCTGAAGCATGGCCAAGAAACACCTGTGTCAGGAAAACATCAATGCCAGGTCCCCTAAACACAGTCCGCTGGCACTTCAGTCGCTGGCCTCACCAACGTTCAACATTCACAGCCACTCCCTGGTCAGCAGATCTAACCACAAGCCTCAGAGAACATTCAACTCCACTGTGCATATCAGCGATATAACTATGCCAAAGACCACCACTCTCTTTCAAAAGAGATCAGCCTCTGAAAGATCAGTTTTGGTCAGTAAAAAAAAGTCAAAAAAATACAGAAAACACAAAGAAAGCAATACATTTTAAAATACTATTACTGATATAAACAGCAGAAATTATCTACAAATAGATGATTGGTAAAGTGGCCACAATTAAAAGCCTGCATATCACAAATTCCAAGCCTTTGTACTGTACAGTACACAAATTTGTACTGGTAGAGCACTTGCCTACCATGTACAAAGCCCTGAGTTCAACCCTCAGTACCTGGAGGAGGAAGGGGAGAACATTAACACATTTGAGATATTTCCCTTGGAATCTGGAAAATGTCAGGATGGAATGCAAAGTTAGGTTATAACTGTGAAGCCCTTTGTCCCAGAACTCCAATGTTGGGGATTCCACTAAACAAAAATTTCATCATAACAGAGGCACTTTCCCAGACTCTCTTGGAGAGCCAGCACTCAGGATGCTAATGCATTCATGGCTGCTTTCTCAGCCTCAAGAACAGCAGTCATCAGTGCCACTTCAGGCTTGGCCACTTACCACTTGGCTTGATCTCACGCACATAGTTGCTGGGGAACCAGCCAGTCCTGCCATTGTGCGTGCCTTCCCACCAGCCTCCTTCCTCCACTCGAGTGACGTGGATGACATCACCCTTTGTGAAAGAGAGCTCGTCTTCATTGGTCTGCTGGAAATTGAACTTGGCTCTCACTACCAGCTGATGGTTGCTGTTATCAGTCATGTCCTAAAAAGCAGGTGGGGAGGAATGGGAGGAAGATTACTTGAGATACAGTCTACTCCATTAAAATAAGTAAGATTATATTTTATAAAGGCAGCCAAAACATTATTATAAATGCCCAAAACATTCAAACAGCAGGAAAATGTCTAAAATAAAGAAACAAGTTTCCTGTCTCTCCCAGTGCACCTTGCTCATCATTTGGTCCCGGCCCCAGAAGAGACCCTCTCCAGAGCTTAAAGGTCTCATTCTGCAACTGCTAAACCTACACAAACCGATATACATTCACACACATTTAGAAGGATCAGTGCGCATACTCCTCCAACACTTAGGCCAAGTCAGCATTCTGCAGTCATTCTTCCAGCAATACTTAGAACCAACTAATTGCATAATGCTGTACTACCCGAAGGTGCCATTATTTTATCACTCTCCAACAATGGGCCTTTAGATTATTTTTTTAATACACTACATACAGTATTTCTGTCTTGCAAAACAAGGCTACTTTAAAAATGCTTGCATGTCCATCTTTGAATATAATTAGCCTCCATGTTAAATTCTAGTGAAAGAACACATACTAATACATGTTAAATGTAAAAATAAATTTCTAAAACTGCCCTTCAAAAAGGTTCTCCATATTCACACCAAGCAACATGCCCACCAACCATATCTGAAGAGTTCTTTGTCATGATTTTCACCAACACTGGGTATTGTTGAATGTTTATTTTTTTCCCCACACAAAAACTGCATTTTTCAAAGTCTCTGGAAGGCAGGAAGAGAAAAGCAGACTCCTGAGTTTCTTTCTATCTCCATATAATCTGGACTAGGCTCTGGAGAGGCCAGCAACCCAAATCCACATGAAAGTCCACAGGGGAAAAAAACAAGTCCCAGAGAAGTCTAAGGGGCAGCCCAGAGGGCCCATGAGACCACTCTCAGGGCCACAACATGAACTACAACCTCGTTGAGGAACCAGTGAGGATGGTGTGGTGTTCTCCTGTGCCCCACCACCAGGGGGAAGCCCATTCCACATGCACCATGGTGTCGAACAGGTACTGGGCAAAATGTCCTATGGCCACATAAACAAAGACAGGACTGGGAGTCCCAGCACCTAGCAGACAACCAGGAGAGACATGCCTGACATCGTGTCCAGAAGACAGCAAGCAGATGTCCAGTAGAGTAGAGACCATGCCTGAGGCCATGCCCTAGAGACAGCAAGCGGACGACCAGGAGAGAGGACCCCCCAAGATGATATCAAGGCAACAGCAACATGGGAGTGGATGGAATAAGTTCAGCAGTCATCATAAAGTCTTGAAAAAGCCCCTACAAACTGTCTTGAAATAGAAAAAAAAAAACAAAACAGAGAAAACCTCAGAAAAGAATGGCATTTACAAACTTCACTCAGAAGAAAAGAAACAGAGCATGCTGAAGAATAAGCAGAACCACAGGGACTATGGCATGAAAAGGGCTGCCAAGTGGCCAAGGAACACACCTGGAAAAGCCCTGGAATTGACAAAGGCACACCATTACAGCAGGACAAACCCACAAACATTCAGACCAAATCACATCCTAGCATTAAACCTCTGAAAACAAAAGGCAATAAAAATCATAATGTCAGGGGAAAAAAGCAATCTGCGGATTATAAGACCTCAAAACATTTACATCCCATGTGCCCTTTCTCCAGGAACAAATTAGAGAAAATGTGCTCCTCCAAGACAGGTGAAATGCAAGGGCAAAATGAAGACATGGAGAAAGTGGTGGAGGAGAGCCACATAGGTCAGAAGCACCTCCAAGGAGGACCAAGCAGAATCAGAGACTGCCATGCAACAGCCTGTGTAACACCAGGAGTGTTCCTCAGGGAGATAAGCAAGAAGAAATCTAACAGGTTTGAATGCATACAAATAGATTCTTAGATCAGGGCTACCATTTGCAAAAAGGACAGGGAAAACAAAAGAAACAAAGATAATTATGCATTCCAGAAAGCATGGCTGCGACATGACTCCACTATGAACACTGCTGGCTTGGCCACCCTAATGTTCTAAACACCGAACTAACTGAAGCCAGGATAGAGCTTGGCCACAAAGACAATGGGACCACAGAGCATTGGGGAGCAGGTAAAGGGACCACGTGTAAAGAGCTCACCACTCTCTACTATGGACATCCACACTGAAAAAACATTTCAAATTAAACCCCCCTCCTCCAAAAAAGGCATTTTCCTTTGACACACATAGGCAAAAGCCTAAAAGAACCACTAGTAAAACTGCAAGTGGCTGTCTCTAGCAAGTCTCAGAGTTACTCTAACCAGGAGCAGGTGAACTTCACGAGACTACACCCACACCACGAGGGAGATCCTTAACAAAGAGTAGCTGAGTAGCTGGCTGGTCATTCTCAAATGTTAATACTTATCTATCTAAACGTGTGTATAAATTCAACATTAATCATAAATTATAAGTATGTATCCAATAATTCAAAATCCTGAATAAATAATAGTTAACATATCTTTAATATCTAACACAGGAGTCTCTTCCTCAACATGTGGCAGCGCAGGCTCCAGCTGACAGCCATTGCTCAAGCATAGAACTCACCACCCCACCAATGGCATGAGCAAGATAAAGTGGCAGCCACAGTGGTACTTGTTCTTGGGAGATGGAACATCATTCAACTCACCATGCCATAGCGAGTCTCCTTCTGCAAACCACCCTCATGGTCACCAGCAGTCTACCACAACCCTACCACCTTCTCCTTTCTATAGCTTAGCCTTGTATAAACATTCACACAGTGATTCTGGTGAGGAGCTCACATAAGGAACGAACTGTGGAGCGCAAGGGAACCTCGGGGTCCATAAGGGGTCCTCCAAGGTCACAGTGCCCAGGACAAGCCCACTGCCAGCCTCCTGTAGCTGCAGCTGGGTGCCAGGCCATGGAGGTCAGCTCCACAGTACAACAGTAGGTGAGTAGAAATCAGGAAATTACACAGGAGGTAAGCTACATTCCCCCTATAGACAGGAAGGTGAAAACAGTACTCTCAACTCGGATGGGTGCCAGGGAAACACCCAAGGACTTCTGTACTTCACAAACGAAGCAATCAGATAGGAAAAGGCTGTGAAAAGGGCAGCATCCAAGAGAAAGACAAGGCATGCCACAAAGGACAGGACCACTTGGACCTATGTGACAACTTGCGCTCAACAAACTCACCTTCTTTGGCTTCTTTATGGTGACAGGATGTGGATTTCTTTAACACATCCTTTTACAATAGTGCCCGAAGGGCAAGACGCACCACACAAGCCAAAGGGAGGGTGTTCCAAGACATCTACATACTCCAGTTACCCGCTGCACAATACCAACGGCAGTCTGGATGACAACAGCGGAGTGTGAAAGGCTCCCTTCATTGTCTCTAGTGCCACAGGAAGCTAGAATGATGAATTTAACCCTATATTATCACTGTGGGCTTTCTTCTTTCTCATTTTTAAAAAGATCTCCTAAACAGTGGTTTGTCATCCACCTGGATTCAATGTGACATTCTAGTACTCTCTCAATAAAAAATGGATTTATATAAAATAAAAAACAGGTGACACTCATCTGTGCTGTTAGAAATCACAACAGCAGATACCCCTGGGGGGGAAAAAAACAATGAAAGCATCCTGAGGCTAGTCTTGTCGGTCTTACTGGATGCTGCTTAGTTAGCAATCTTAATGTGTGAAAACCCATCCTGCTGTACACACAACACATGAGCTTTTTAAAATGCATGTTACAAGTCAACAACTATTAGCAATGGGAAGGGACTGAAGACTCCCTCCCCAAAGGGAAAAAGGGTCCCCACATGGGCCTATAGAACACCTCCCCTGAGAACAGTCACCTAGCCACTGGGCAGGCTCTTCTCCACAACTTTCCTGGCTCCTACAGCCAGAATTCCATCTGCCAGTTTCTGGCATATTCCTCTTCATCAAGTGCTATTCTACCCACAGTCCTGCAGGCATCCCGACAGTCCAACCCGGAAAAGCCTGCAGCCTTCAAAGCTCCAGATCCTCCTCCACGTCCCAGAGTGCCCAGACTCTCATTCATTGAAAAAAGGCTTGTCACAGAGTCAAAAAACTACTCCACAGTTTCTAGTCCCAGTTCTACAATCCTGGGTAAATACCCACCTTATCTAAGTTTCAGTTTCCTCATAATGTATTTCATCTAGTATAAGTTGCCAAAAACTGGACAATGCCCATTGTTATATTATAAAACACTAAATACTATCAATTAAATTACAGAGTACCATAAACTATAAGATACATGTTACTTTCAGATATGTTAAAATGTTTTACAGAAAAAGGTCTTAGAATTGACAAAATATGATTCATGATATATCCCATGTTTACTCAAGGGAATTGAAAATATTTAACAAAGCATATATAATAAAATTTGATGTGATTTCTTGCATGCTTTGGACACTTGGTGAACTCGAAGGCCGGTACCCAAGCAAGGTCACTCAACAGCATCACAAGGCCAAGGGGTCTGGGGTCCCTGGCTCCTGGAGTGCTGGGGGCCACAGAAGAGGAAATGCCTTAAGAGATCAAGTCACTTCTCCCAGAATGAAGAAGGCGAAGCAGAACTGTACAAATCTCAGAGAACAACACTGGGAGTTGGGAGCCGTGCTCATTAACAGCAGGTAAAGGCTTAGCTAGTACATAAACCCTGTTCCCAAACTGAGAATAAAGAAGAGAACGTGGGGCTATGCTCATTAACAGCCAATGCAGATGCAGGACATGACAGTGACTCCAGAAGCATCAACAAAAGTCCTTAAGAAAAGAAAGTTGGAAAACTATGAGAAAAAAAAAACCCAAATCTATGCCCTAGATCCACCACACTCTTGATTATCTCCCAGGTTTCTCCTTCTATGGTGACAGGCAAGCTGCAGAGCAGAGCTGGACAAGGAGATCTGCTTAGCTGAGAGCATGTAAAGGGGCAGGAAGAAGTCACCCAGAGAAAGGCATGCTGAGGGAGCCATAGGAAAGAGGCACCAAGTGAGGAGGTCCAGCTCCCACTGCAGAGCCAAATGAGCAGCAGCAGCCCTAGTCAGCCTGCACCCCAGGCAGGAACTGTCCTGGAGCAGAAAGAGACAGCTTCGCAGATTTAAAACAAGGTTACGAAAACAACCAGCAGGTGAGGTGGCAATCAGGTGCAACATTCGGAGACTGAAAGGGATGTGGAGGTCAAAAAAGCTAGCTTGAGCAAAGGAGCTTAAACAGTGCCTGAGAAGTGGACCAGCTTGGGTGGGAGTGCCTGCTGTGAGTGCAGGGCTGAACTTTGTCACAAGATCCCAGAACTGATGCTCCACAACTACAAGGTGCCATTTCAGCTTAAGTTCTTATGGAAATTTTCAAGCACAGGTAGAGGTTGAGAATGATAAATGGCCTTCCATATACTCATTACTCAGCTATGAACACTGCCATCCTCATTTCTAGATTATTTTGAACTCAAAAAAGTTACCTCACAGTGCTATGAGTAAACTATATTCAGAAAAATCTAAAGGCAAAGAGTCGCTCTCACCTAGCACGCAAGAGAGGTCTGCCATGTCCCATGCAGGAGAAGCCAGCACACCAGCAGCAACAAAAAGAACCCTTTCACTCCTGGTATAACTTACCAATTTCTCTAGCTAATGGAATGTTAATCCTGTATGATTAAGATCTCAGTAACATTCATCTTCAACCACATATTTTACTTAATATCATACATATTTCCCAGTCTTCCTTTATTCAGTAAGAAAAAAGAAAAACCAAAATGAAAACTTCCATGGTTTGAAGTATTTTTTTTCACTGAAAGTATGTTTTCTCTTACATTTTTCTTTCATATTTTATAAAGCTAATTTAAAATGTTTCAAGTTTTCTCCTTAATTTGGAATCATAATGCTCACAATGATAATGCTACAAAACTCCTCCAGCATCACATCCTATAAAAAACTAGACCACATAAGGACCAGGAGGGCTGCAGAAGAGAGGCCACAAAAATATGAAGGACTGAGCTGGTATAGGCAGATCACTATAAGGCGTCACTACCTGCAGATGCAGAACCTAGGACAGGCTTCTCCAAGGGCAAATGTAAGGACAAGAGTAAGGTTCACTTCAAAACACTTACGAAAATGTAAAAACTACATTTCTCCTGAATCTTATTTTTAACCCTATTCCTTGAGCTACACTCAAATTTATTTCCAACTACAAAATACAACTCTGTCCAAATGAACTTTCACTTCCTGAACGTCACTATTAGCAAAACCTCATAATTTCCTGTATTACAGCAAAAAGAAAGTGGGGTCCCTAAAATCTCTGAAGATGTGAGCTCTCATGACTACCATTGTAAGATTCTCCTTATACAAGGAGAAAAAAATGGTCATGCCCCTATTAGCAAATCAAGAACTGCCAGCCCCAGGTGGCCCAAAAGACAGCAGGACCTGACCAGGACAGTAGGACCTGCCACCTCCCTGCAGACTCACATTCAGTCCCATGCTCTACCTTCCCCTATGTCATCTCCAGGCACTGTTAAAGCCTGTGCCCTTAGCATTTATGAGCAGGTTCTTCTTCCTTTCCCAAGACGACTCTCCACCTAAGTGCCTTTCCTGGCGTCCTGAGCAGCCATGGAAAGCTCTGAAGGCAGGCTTTCAGGAAGAGGAAAAGGCTACCTTTGGCTTCTTTGGTTAAAACTGTCTCTCCTTTGTATGGCTAAGTTCTTCCACACATACATTTCTTCTCATGCTTCTGTGCATAGCAGTTGAGAAAGTACTGTGTCAGGGAAATTGTTAAAAGTACATGCTTCTCTATACAAGCAGAATTATCAATCTTAATATAACCCCAGGAAACAAGTTTTCTGAAAGCACTCATTCAGCATAATATCTGAAGGATCTGGTAAGGACAAATACAAAACCAGGCTGCAAGAGCAATGGAGGCAAGGTCAAATACCCCGGGCTGCTTTAGCACTGTTAGCAGGAGCACAAGCATCTTTCCACACACATTCATACACTCCCACATTCCCAAATACACTAGAATTTAAATAACAAAACCTCTCAAACTTACCAAACTTCGGTACTGGCCCTGGAACAATTTTGAAGTCCGACTGTGTGAAGACTGGGATCCCAGGGAGTCAAAAGACTTGATCCGATGCGAAGAGGGCCGAGCACATACGGAGTCGCTCCCCAGTCCAATGTCTGAAAAGGTCATGCACACAGAGAAAAAGCGCTGAGAACGCCTGACACCATGCTCCCATGCCACACGCTGGCTCTAAAACTGGGCCAGCAGAGGGACACACCAAATACCACAATAAAGCAGGCCATTTATGCAGTAAACAAAGAGCAGATTCTTTGTCCCATAAATGACTCGCATTCATCCCCAATTACCTCTCCAGAAACTATCTGAAGATGATTCCTCATCAGCATTTCTCTAGTATAACTTTTCAAAAGTTTGGGAAACGTTTTATAAGTTTTTAATACATTTCTTCACCTGAAAAACAAGCTTCTCAAATACAACTCCCCAGCAGAAAACAACTCAGTTCTCACTCTCAAAACATACCACAGCAATATGCCACTTCTCCAAGATTATTTCCCATGCAGTGAGCAACAAGAATTATTTTGCAACACAAAGAACTCTTCTCCTTGTGCATTTTCTGGCCAGAGACCCTTCTGAGTCTTATCTCCTCAAGAGCAAGCTGCACGTGCTCCACTTGCCTCACCCCATTGTTGAGAGCCAAAGCCAGCAGGAATTAATGCGCCCCTCCCCACTCGGGATTCCCACCACAACAGGCCAACCAACAAGTCAATGTCAGCAGCCCATTTCTTAGAAATGATTTGATTTGAAAAAAATGAAAATGATGGTGTGAGGAATTTACCAGGGAAAACACTTTTCAAGATGTATATGCCTTACCCTGTCCTAAAGCCACCTGGGATCCTTCTCACTGACAATCGCCCAGAGCCCGCCCATCTTTCAGGCAAATCTGTTGGAACTGGCTTACATGGTACCTTATAAAGTTCTGAATCAGCTAAAAGTCTGAAGACTGTCACAGAAAAGCCCAGAGTTGCACCTTCTCTTGGCACATTCGGGCTAGAGCAACACAGGGTCCATACCTTCTCATGGACAAAATGGCTCAAGGCAGCCAGAACTGCAGAAGATCCAGGGCCAGACCTTCCCACCAGGTCCTACCTCTATGCTGCTGCTGGCTCCACACTCAGAAGTGTGGGACACTGTATTGACATTCCCCCTAAAAGGTGCCTGCACTTGTAAGATCCTATGTAGGGACAGGAGTACTTCTCTAGTACTTTCTACTTGAGAAGACAAAGCCTAAATACCACCCAAAACAAAACCAGCCACAGAGGATATTTTCCTGGAACCCGCCTGTGAGTCTGTCACCCTAGCTACACAGTGCTAACCTATCCTGGCCTTCAAGAGAATTCTCAGTGCAACCAAGGCATCCTGACTCCTCTCCTTCCCCATCATCAATTCTTCTGGCCAACTGAAAGGCAAAAACTCATCTAAATGCCTTAAGAACACACATGCTTTTCTTTAAGTGACAGAAACAGAGGGAAGATGATGGCAGAAATTTCCCAAAAATGAAACAGCTGTGACCATACTGCATTGAGGCAAGTGTTTAAAGTTGAGAACTAAAAAGACAGTCAATTCTATCACACTGACTTCAATACAATAACCAAGAGCAAGGAACCAACAAATAGAAAAATAAAAAGCTCTTGCAAAATAGTCACTAACATTAACTAAAAGCTGAAAAGTACCAAATTTATCTCCTAACTTCTAAATATGACTTTATAAGAAAAAGCACTACATATTTTACATCCAATGCAGACCCAAGGACATCAATACACAAGAAATACTTCTGTAGGAGGTGGGGGTAGAAAAAACAGTGGCATGTGTCCAAGAGTCACTGATCCCAGTTTGTTTACAAATCCATCATTTCTCTAAAAAAAATCTCAATGCCTCAAACCTGGACCGCTGACAGGCACGGGATCCAGCGAGGCCTGCAGCTCCCCAGCACCTCTCCACACTCTGTTTTGCTAACTCAAACATTGAGAGAGCACCTACAGCAATATATTCACTGGGGTCCAGCTGAGGATCACCTATAGATTTCATTTGCCGGGGCCATCCCATCCCTGTCTGCCACAGAGACCTATACTAATTATAAAGTCATCATTCACAATTCTGAGGCAGACACGCGCAGCTGCATGTCCCTTAGGGACAGGGCTATATTCTCAAGACTGTGCTATCAGGAGGGAGATCCTGTCATCATGCAGACACCACAGTATGCTGGCACCGACCTAGAGGATACAGCCCTGTGCACACTTAGGCCACATGCTGCACACTGCTGCACATGCAGCCCACCACCAACCAAAACAATCTCACATGACTAGTGACCGTGTCCAAGCAGCTGGTAGATGGACACTTGCCTGGGTGGATACAGGAACCTGCCACACTCTCAAGATCTCATGCAAGGTCTCTTGTATTAAATCCTGGTGTGAGCTACATCTCCCTGAATTTCATGTAACTGATTTTCTTCCTTACTATTTGTTCACATTAAAACTACAATTTTGACCGTAAGGGGACAGAGGATTGCTTTGTGTCTATTTAACCACCTATAGAAAACACTAAATATTCATTTGCAATACATCACTAAGTGATTAGACAATCTTAAGGATTCCTGTCCCTGGAATGGTTTCTTAGATGGTTCCATCTCCACAGCCCTAGAGGTATGCAACTTTCAATCTCAGAGTGAAGCCCTGAAGCCCTGAAGACACAATCACATTCCTGTGGAGGCAACCTGCTCTGGGGCAGTGCTCTGTGCCTCACCTCCACTGCACACAGGAGCCTTGCTTTGACTCAGGCTCAGGCAGAGAATGGCTTCCAGACAGGACTCAGAGTAAACATGTGCTGGGAAGTGGCTCAGAGGCCAGTCTCTAAAGGAGGACTTGCAGCACCAGAAACTGAAGCCCAAGTGCTCAGGATAGCAGAATTATAGCAGCAAAGCAGTAGGCGCTCATTTCTTAAATTCAGTAATGCTCATTTTGCCTTACTAACAGAAAACCAAAACCTTTCTCCCTTTAGTATTCCCACCCCCTCAAATGTAGTAAAAAGGAGTCTTACCTGCTGTTACTTTATTTAGAGTCACTAAGGAACTGAGGACCTTGTTAAAATTCTGCCCCTGATACAAATCATTTGCATCAAATGTCTGAAAGGAAAAATTAAACAAGCAGAATTAGTACTCAATCTCATGTTGAGTGCAGCATCAACAAGTTCTGGTGTGTGGTTCTTATCCTGAAATCCCAAGAGGAAGCACAATATGCGAGAGCAGGCCAGAGGAAAAGGACTAGAATTTCTGCATGGGGCACAGTTCAAGCCCTCGGATGAGGACCAGCTGCCTATCCATGAGCACCCACCCAGGGCAGGAGCCACCCAGCTGCATGTGCTTGGTGAAGGCTCACTGGTAGCTTGCAGCCCTCTCCCCCTGGAGTATGCAGAGGCCACTGGATAAGGCACACCCCAGATGTTTTTTCCCAGCATAAAAAGAAGGCAAGATGCAGCTGATTCCAAAAAACAGGAACAAAAAGAAAATACAGACGTGAGCAAGCACAACGGATGTGAAAATATAAGGAAAGGGATCAGGTCACACAGAAGGGACAAGGGAGGGACTCATTGGGCAGAGATTTGGCCAGGATCAGGACCATCTGGCACCTCCTCCAATCCAGAGCTGTCTAGAGACCTGGGACCCTGAGGAGTCAGTCACATCCCATAGACAAGCACTTCATACCACACACGTGGAGCTGCCACAGAAAGCACATGAGCTCACCTGGATGCAGACAGCTGGAGTCTGTAAGTGTGTGTGTGGGGGGTGGGGGAGAAAGCACACATGTGTTAACACCATCCAGTTGGAGCTGGGAGAGAGAAAGTACAAGACATGACATAGACAACTGGAGTGTGTGCGCGTGCGCGTGCGTGAGAGACAGACAGAAAGTGCACATGCACAAGGGTGCACACCAATCACCTGGAGCTGAAAGAGCACACAGAGATGGCCTGGATATAGATAGCTGGGTACAGACTCTGTGAGGGTTGTGTGTGTGTGCATGCACAGATGTACTAAAACACATAGCTCTTTGCAAATACTGTCTGAGGACTACCTGTCACTTTTGAACACCAACCAACCTTATACAAAAACAATTTTAACAGTCAAATCATCCACTACTCTGTCCTAGAAAAATTATGAAAGAAAAAATATCTTTCAAGCCAGGTATGGTAGCATACACCTGAATCCCAGCAGCTCTGGAGGCTGAGGCAAGAGGATCATAGTTCAAAGCCAGCCTCAAAAACAGCAAAGTACTAAGCCAACTCAGTGAGACCCTGTGTCTAAATAAAATACCCAAAAAGGGGGTGGGATGTGGGGTCGGGGATGTGATTCAGTAGCTGAGTGCCCCTGAGTTCAATCCCTGGTACAAAATACACACACACACACACACACACACACACACCTTTCAGAGGTGCCAATAACAAAAGTATATTTAGAAAACAAAATGAATGTCATGTTAACATAATTTGAATGTATGTTAACCACTGACCAGAATAAGCATCAGTGGTTGGTCCACCTAGCACCTCTGTCCTCCCCCTAGGTTCAGCTTCTCCCTCTCGAGGACACTCAGAGATATGTCAGGAACTCCCTTCTGCTCCCCTACTTCCTGTCCCCCACCCACATCCTTCCCGACTAAGTCTTACTCATCTTACTTCCTGAAGGATCAGCCCTGCCTGGACAGCCTTGTTGAGCCCCCAATAGGCTCCCCCAGAACACGTGTCACAGGAATAGTTTCAGTTTCTACCATGGAGTATAAGATCTACAGGAGCCAACTGCACACCTCCCAACACCTAGTGTGTTGGATGTGTGCTGACAGATACATACGCCAGTCCATCCACCACCCACTGGGTACTCAATATCACTGTGAGTGAAGTGTGATATAGTCAAGAGACACTAAGAAGTGCAATTCCAAACCGGATTGTAAACTGCTCTCTTACACAAAAATCACCTCCAGTTGATAGTCTTCTGTCCACTATTTTTGAAGTGAATGAAAAATAGTTATGAAGTATGTTTATTCAAACACAAATAACAAGAGAAAACTAACAATGGAAAACTCGGGAGACAAATTTGGCCTCGGACCAGAGGCCAAGTCACTAAAACAATCAGAAAGGACTAAAAGCACAGCTCGCTGTCTGAAGCTCATGAGAAGAAATCAGATGGACCTACAAACCCTAACAAGCCAGCTGTTAAGCACAGCTAGGCATCCCATCGCTGATGTGGGTCTCGTGAAGCCAGGGTCCTCCTTAGAACAGCCCCTTCAGAGCCATCTATAACACGGAGTCAATCCATGTGCTATCCATGATCAAGAAGCAGTTCAACACCAGGGAGAGCTCTACCTAAAGCTGTTCAAGAGCTAAATATGGGTTAAGTTGCACCTTCTTAAGCAATAACCTTAACAGGCCTCAGCTTCATTTATACACAAAACAGTTCCCTTAACTATAAAATGAATTCCCTTAACTATAAAGTGAATTCCTTCCGTTCCACAGTTTAATTCCAGAGCCTGGAAAATTTAAGCTGTGGTACTCTACCAGAAGAAACACATATAGAAATGTCCACTAACCTTCATCATGGCAGGGCAGCAAGTCACAAACTCAGAACAACAGGATGTAGAAATGTGAAGTTTCCTGTTATTGCCAGACTATGCATCTTTCCCACTGGGACACCAGGAAGCGCCTGACTGGCCAAAGCCACCAATGGGCTTCAAGCATGATGTCAGCACTCCATGAACACTCTCCACACTCAACAGGAAGCCAAGACAAAGGGATGAGACAAGCACCACTGAGAACACATCCTAAGCCAATAAGTCGCTAGGAAGACTCTACAGAACATTCCCTGGAAGAGTAATATGCGCAACAAAAAGCAAAACAGACAAATCTCAAAACAGAGAAACTTGTAGGAGGGGGACAAGAGGAAAGTCTCACTAGAACTTTTACAGAAATGCCTCTACAAAAAACTAAATCAGTGTATGCATGAGAATTACAATCACTACACATACAACACAGAGAACTGTTCTGAGGCCATTCAGCCTCTTCAACCCTACAGGCCTCCCTCCCACCCTAACTGCTGGAGGCTCTGAAAAACAGCAGAGTCCGCTACTGGAAAGGGAAGGTACAAATACGGGAGGAAACAAGAGCCCCATTCCACTGTCACTAGCCTTTCTTTGGTGGCATCTGGGGAAGTAGACATACTACAAGCTGCAGAGGAGGATCTCCCAGGGGACTAGGGAGAGCAAGATGTCTGAATGACCTCCCAGAACAATGCAAGTAGAATCTGAGGGAGGGAGGGACCCAGAAATCAGAATTTTAATAGATTCCAAGTGACTCTGATGCATGGCCAGGGGTGAGAAGCACTTCCCCTGGGGAGACAAGAAATGTCATCAGGAGTCCTGCAAAGTGGCAGGCTCACAAGGCCAGGATGAACACTACCCTCCTCCCCGCTCAGCACAGGCACCACAGGGACACACAGAAGGAAGCACCAAACATCTAGTATCAGCTACTATCTACCCAGTTGGGGTATAACAAAAACTCATTCTTACTTTACATTTGAGTAAATTAAAGTACCATAAAATAATCCAGTATTTCCAAAATAAAATTATTCTACAATTTTCCACCAAAAAGTTCATAATATTAAATGTATTGTTTGCATTTTATTTTGAACATTTTATGTTTAGTAGAAACAATATTGCATAATGAAATACAACAAATACCAAATCACCCAGAAACCAAGGTTTAAAAGAACTAGAATACTCCAAGTAGAACACAGAAGTGCTTTCTGAAAGCTCCTGTCTTCTCTTGTCTGGAGGACAGGAGAGGATATGTCACAAAGTAGCAGGCTGTGGGAGGAGGCGGAAGGTCCTGCTAGGAGCAGTCTATGAGGCTGAAGGCCCTGGAAGGTCAGCTCTGCCATCTGCATGTCCTAACCTGTAATAAGACACTGCCCCTTGGGCCTCAGGTTTCTTACCTCATGACAGGAATAAGTGGCAAAGGAGATGTGTATGAGGACCACCCCAAGAATGGAAGTAGCACCTGTGCAGGCCTCATACATGGGATAAGGGAGACGGCCGGAGCAGACTGACCAACCAGTGATGATATTCTACCATAGAAAACTTACTTTTAAAAAATACAAAAAAAAAAAGGGCTGGGGTTGTGGCTCAGAGGTAGAGTGCTTGCCTAACATGAGTGAGGCACTAGGTTTCATCTTCAGCACCAGAAAAAAAACAAATAAATAAAATAAAGGTCTATAAACAACTAAAAAACTTTTTTTTAATATATGAAAAAAAAATCTCCAATGAAAAAACATCAGTTCCACAGAACAGACATAAAGAAAACTCACCCATTACACACAGTTCAATCCTCTTGTTAAAAAGGAAAATGAAGGCTAAGAGTAAAATGGCTTTTCAACTATTCAGAGTCACTAAGAGCCATATATTCTTTGTTAATCCATTAATTAAAAAGAGGAGCACATTAGACTCATGTCTTCTGGATGTTCTGAAGAACCTGTTTATTGGAAACCCATATGTACCGGCATCATTTAGGAAAACTAGCTCGTCTTCAATGACATACACAATCCGTGTGTGAAGCAATTTTAGCATAAAGAGGAAGACTCCACAGGCTGTAAAAGAAAGAACTGAGAGAAAAATTATTGGGGACAGTGGGGACAGATTTCTGCAACAGTAAGAGCCATAAGAATGAGCATCTCGGGGCTAGGGTTATGGCTCAGCAGTAGAGCGTTCGCCTCGCACACGCAAGGTCCTGGGTTCGATCCTCAGGACCACATAAAAATAAATAAATAAATAAAAGTTAAAAAAAAAAAAATGAGCATCTAGCCCTAGGGTCAAGGTGTGGAAAGACAAGGCTACGAGCCTAGGCAGAACATCAACTCGCAACTATGGGGGATCAAGTTCTGGATCCCAATGAGTGTGGCATCAATGGGCACCAGTAGTAGGACTTGCTGATTCATCTCTAAAGCATCAGTAATTTTAAAAACGAGGGAATCCCTTCAATAACCCAAAGCAAAATAACACATCTCCAGCATCCTATCCACATCCTCCTGGTGCATTCTAGACAAGCAGCTGCTCTGCACTGGTGAGAAGGCAGGCACCAAGTCTTGTTCACACACCTAAACCATGGACGAGACTGCTACAGGTGGAGAGAGGCCTAATGCAACCAGTAATGCTATAAGCAGTCCTGGGCTGGACTTCTTTTGGATATACCATCTACAAAGAACATTTGTGGACAATAGGCTGAAGATGTTATAATAGGCATTGAGTATTTAATGCTGTAAATTGTTCCCTGTTGTTGTTGGTTTCCAAGTTTTTTTGAGAGGTAATGCGATCCTGGAAAACTACAAGTTCACAGAGGCTCTGCTGCTGAACTACACCCATAACCTAACCCAGAGACAATACACCCGGCTTCACATACAACCTGACCCTGCTCAACTCCAACAATATATTAACATGTAGAACAGAGAAGGGAAAACACTGATGATCAGGCCCCAAAGGAATAGCTGGGGGCGCACTCAAGTCCTGCTCACTGACATCCGCTTCTACAGAAGACCCCAGAAAGCAGCTCCAACACAGAGGTTCTGAGGACTCCACAGCACTGTAGCAGCTCTCCAAAAATGCATTCAATCAGCAGTTCTGCAGCAGCAAGCTGAGAGGCTCGGAGGTTGGAATTAACAATGGATTACACTGGATCCTATGAGATGATACTAAGCTACACATACAGCACAGGACCTGTGACAAAAGAGACAGCTCTTCACCAAAGGCCCCCTCATAGAAGGAAAAGGAAAAGGAATCTACCTCACCAGATGCACAAGTTGAAGACCTCTGAAAACATGAGGAAAGACGCAAACAAGTCTCCTGTCCCCCAATTTTATAATCCCCCAACAAAGGAACCCACAACTACTGAAGGGGACAAAATTCCAGAGAAAAACTACAAAATGTTGATTATTCAAATGATTAATGAGCTAACAGAAGATCTAAAGAATAAATTAAGAGCGAAAATATAGGAGATACAAGACACTGCCAATAGAGATTCTGAAAACAGACCAGTGAGAACTCCTGGAAATGAAAGACACCACGAAGCAGAGAAGTTGTTCACCTGAAAGTATCACAAACAGATTAGGTCATATAGAAAATAGGACTTTAGCCCTCTAAGACAAGGCACATGAACTTGAACACTCAGGAAGAAGAGAACAACCAACCAGGATCTGAAAGTATTAAGAACTCTGGGACCACAATGAGATCAAGCTTAAGAACTACTGGAACTGAAAATGGCATGGAGATACAGGTTAGTTAGTGGTTCTTGGTGGTATTAAGGTTCTTAATGACGGTGAGAATCCACCCCATTTATTGATTCTTGATTTTATTTCTTGTGCTTCAGGAGTCTAGTTAAGGAAGTCAGGTCCTAAGCTGACATGATGAAGACTTGGGCCTGCTTTTCTTTTATTAGCTGCAGGATCTCTGGTCTAATTCCGAGGTCCTTGATCCACTTTGAGTTGAGTTTTGTGCAAGGTAAGAGATCGGGTTTAATTTCATTTTGCTGCACATAGATTTCCAGTTTCCCCAGCACCATTTGTTGAAGAGGCTATATCTTTTCTCCAATGTATGTTTTTGGTCCCTTTGTCTAGTATGAGATAACCATTTTTATGTGGGTTTGTCTCTGTGTCCTCTATTCTGTACCACTGGTCTACATGTCTATTTTGGTGCCAATACCATGCCGTTTATGTTACTATAGCTCTGTGGTATAGTTTAAGGTCTAGCATTGTGAAGCCTCCTGCTTCATTCTTCTTGCTAAAGACTGCTTGGAGAAAGCTAACAGAATGAGAGAAAATCTTTACCACACACACATCAGACACAGCACTAATCTCCAGGATATAAAGAACACAAAAACATCAACACCAAAAAAAAACACAAATAACTCAATAATAAATGGGCTAAGGAAATGAGCAGACATTCACAGCAGATATACAATCAATCAACAAACATGAAAAAGTGTTCAACATCTCTAGCAATTAGAGAAATGCAAATCAAAAATACTCGAAGATTTCATCGCACTCCAGTCAGAATGGCAGTTATCAAGAATTCAAGTAATAATAAGTATTGGCAAAGATGGAGGGAAAAGGGTACACTGATTTATTACTGGTGGGATTGCAAAATAGTGCAACCACTTTGGAAAGCAGTGTGGAGATGCCTTAGAAAACTTGGAATGGAACCACCATTTGACCCAGCTATCCCACTCCTCAGTTTATACTCAAAGGAGTTAAAATCAGCGTAGCGTACTATGGTGATTTAGCCACTTCAATGTTTATAGCAGCTCAATTCACAATTGATAAACTGTAGAAGCAAACTAGATGCCCTTCAATAGATGAATGGATAAAGAAACTGTTGTATATATACACAATGGAATATTACTTAGCCTTAAAGAAAATGAAATTAGGACATTTACAAGTAAATGGATGAAGCTGGAGAACATCATGCTAAACAAAGTAAGCCAATCCCCTAAAACCAAAGGCCAAATGTTTTCTCTGATCAATAATGGCAGAGGAGGGGAGTGGAAGAACTTTCAACTGGGCACAAGGGAGAGTGGGAAGGGGAGGAGGGGAGAGATAGTGGAATGAGACCAACATTATTACCCTAAGTAGGGGTATGATTGCACAAACAGTGTGACTCATGTACAACCAGAGAAATGGAAAGTTGTGCTCCATTTGTGGTTTTCTTTAAAAAAAAAAAAAAAAATTTAATTAATTTTAAAAAATTCTTTCAGTGAAAAAAAATAGCAGAAAATATTCCAAACCTTAGGAATGTGATGGATATTCACATTCAGTATATATGCACACAGAACCTCAAACAGACAAGATCAGAAAAGAACCTCTCCAATACACATCTTAATCAAAATGCCTAACCTGAGAATAAGGATAAAATATTAACAGATCCAACAGAAAACTGCCAGGTCACATTTAGAGGTAAATCCATAAAATCCAGGAGAATGTGAAATGGGACAATTCAAGCTCCAAAAGAAAATAACTGCCAACCAAAACTGCTGTATCTAACAAAGCTCTTATTCAGAATCTAAGGAGAAAATGCAAATTTTTCAAGATAAGGATAAACTAAAAGAATTCATGACACTAAGCCAGTGATACAGAAAAACCTTAAACATACTACATACACACAGAAGATCTCAAAAACAAACCCCAGAACTTCTGAATGAGTAAAGCTCACTAGACGAGCAGTTAAGCAAATGAAAATTAAGATAATTAAATATATGAAATAAGTCAAAATGGCAGGGAAAATAATAATAACATAAGTGACTGACAGTGGATTTAAATATAAGACCCAGCTACATGCTGTTTGCAAGAGACCCATCTCATAGGCAAAGACAGCCACAGACTGAAAGTAAAAGGATGGAAAAAGCGTGTGCAAATGGAGTCCAAAAAGAAGCAGGATTAGCTATTCTCTGCCTGACAAAGCAGATTTCAAACAAAAATCAATCATAGGAGACAAGGAAGGTTACTATATACTGGTAAAAGGAATAATTCACAAGAAGATACAGCAACAGAAACTACTTTTCACTAAATGTCAGTGCACCTAATTATATAAAACACATACCTCTGGACATTAGGTCTCAGACTCCCATACAATAATACTGAGGGAATTGTCATCCACAAATAAAATCAATAAATACACTCTGATCTAAATCACACTATAAATCAAATGGATCTAAGAGACATCTATAGAATATTTCATCCTACAATAGACCAAACTGAATTCACTTTTTTCTCAGCAGTTCATGGAAACTTCCCCCAAATACAGACCATACTATAAGTCATTAAGTGAGCTTTAGCAAATGCCAAAATAAATAAACACACATACATACACACAAACACAATCACACACACTCTTGCACACTATCAGTTCACCACAGAACAAAATTAAAAATCGAAGACAAGGAATATAATAGAAACCACATAAACAGAAGTACATTAAACAATACTCTTGAAGGAGGAATGGATCACAAAAAAAAGGAGAGGGGAAATAGATTCCTAGAATCAAAACAAGAATAGTGATTCAATATACCGAAATCTCTGGGACACCATGAAGGTGGCTGTAAGAGGAAAGTTTGTAGCATTTAGTGCCTACATTACAAAAAACAGAAAGATCCCTAATAAAACAATCTAAAGTTGTATCTCAAGGTCCTGGAAAAGCAAAAACTAATTCCAAAACCGGTAGAAGAAAGAAAATAATTATGATTAGTGCCAAAATGAATGACAGAGATTTTTAAAACAATAAAGGATCAATGTAACAAAAAGCTGGTTCTTTGAAAAGATAAACAAGAGTGATGAATCCTTAGCCAAACAAACCAAAAGAAAGAGAACAAGCCCAAATCAACAAAATTAGAAATGAAAAAGGAGATATCACCACAGACATTTCTGAAATCCAGAGAAGCATTATGAACTATTTTAAATACTTTTATTCTAATAATTGGAAAACATTAAAAATACTGAATAATTTCTAGATACATGTTCCCTCCTTACCTGAATTAAGCAAAGAGGACATGAAAAACCTAAACAGACCAATAGCAAGTAACAAGATTAAAACAGTAATAAAAAGCCTTTCAACAAAGAAAAGTCCTGGACCAAATGTATTCTCAGATGAGTTCTATAATGCCTTTAAAACACCAAATGCCAATCTTCTTCATATATATACGCACAACCACACCCTTGTTATTATTATTCCATGAAATATAAAAGGGGGGGGGCAACACTCCAAATTTCATTTTACAAACCCAGTATCATCCTGATACCAATCCAGACAAAAACACATCAAGAAAACAACAGATCAATATCCTCAATAAACATGGACACAAAAATCCTTAATAAAATATTACCAACCCACATTTAAAAATGCATTACAAATAGAGTATGCCATGACCTAAAGGGGACTCATCCCAGGGATGCAAGGCTAGTTCAACATGCTTAAATAAATAAATGTAATTCCCCATACAAATAAGGGTAAGAACAAAAAATTGCGCAATCATCTCAACAGACACAGAAAAAAAATCTAGCACTCGCTTATATTAAAAAACATTAAGAAACTCGGGATAGAAGAAACTTACCTCAACATCATATTGGCTATATACAACATACCCAAAGCCAATATATTATGTGGACAGAGAAAAACTGAAAGCATTTTCCTCTAATATCAGAACACGGCAAGAATGTCCACTCTCACCACTCCTATTCAATATAGTTCCTGAAACTCTAGCCAGACCAATCAGGCAAGAGAAGAAAATTAATAAGACATAAATAAGAAAAGTAGTAGTCAAATTATCCGCTTGCTCATGATGGGATGCTTTATCTAGAAGATCCAAAAACTCCACCAGAAAACTTCTAGAACTGATAAACTTATTCAGCAAAGTAGTAGGAAACAAGATCAACAAACAAAATCAACCGCTTTCCTATACATCAATAATAAATGTGCTAAGAAAGAATCAGGATAATAATTCTCAATAGCCTCAAAAATTAAAACACTTGGGAATAAATCTAACTATAGAGAAGAAAGACGTCTACAAAGAAAATTACACAACACTGAAGAAAAAAACTAAAGATCTTAGAAGAGGGAACGACCTCCCCTGTTCTTGGATAGGCAGAATTAGTCAAAATGGCCATTTTACCAGAAACAATCTGATTCAGTATAATTCCCATCAAAATATCACTAATATTCTTCACAAAACTAGAAAAAATAAGAGCAGTCCTAAAATAAAAGACCCAGAAGAGCCAAAGTCATACTGAGCAAGAACAGCCATGCTGGAGACCTCAATACCTAATTTTAAATTATACTACAGAGCTATTTTAACAAAAACAGCATGGTATTGACATCAAAACCAACACAAAGACCAAAGACACACAAAGGTGATCCCACAGAGATACAGAAAACTAGATATCCATATGCAGAAGAATGACAGTAAGATTCCTATCTCTCACACTGCACAAAAGTCAACTCTGAGTGGACCAAAGACCTAGGAATCAGACCAGAAACTATGCTAGAAGAAAATACTCCATCATACCAGCACACTAACTTTGTTAAGAAGACTCCTAAAGCTCAAGAAATAAAAAACAAAAATTAATAAGTGGGATAGAATTAAATCAAAAAGCTCTATACAACAAAGGAAACAAGAACATGAACAGAAAGCCTACAGAATGGGAAAGACCTTTGCCTGTTACTCTTTCAACAGAGGATTTATATCCAAAGTATATAAAGAACTCAAAAAATAGCACCAAAAACAAAAACAAATAATGAATACATGGGCCAATGAAGTCAAAAGACATTTCTCAAAAGAAAAAAAAAAAATACAAGTGGCCAACAAATATTTGTGTTTTTTAAAAATGTGCAACATCCTTAGCAATTAGAGAAACCCAAATCCAAACTACACTAAAATTATTTCATTTCTCTCCAGTAAGAATGGCAATCACCAAGAATATAAATAATAAGCCAGGTGCAGTGGCATACATCCGTAATCCCAGCTGAGGTAGGAGGATCTCAAGTTCAGCAACTTAGCAAGGCCCTGAGCAACTCAGGTAGAACCTGTCTCAAAATTTAAAAACTTTTTAAAAAGAGGGGCCAGGGATGTGACTCAGTAGTTAAGTGCTCCTGGGTTCAATCCCCAATAATTCCCTTCCTCCCGCCAAAAAAAGAAATATAAATAAAACTGGGTTCAATCCCCAATAATTCCCTTCCTCCCGCCAAAAAAAGAAATATAAATAACATTATATTTCTTTTTTTGGCGGGAGGAAGGGAATTATTAACATTATATTTCTTTTTTTGGCGGGAGGAAGGGAATTATTGGGGATTGAACCCAGGAGCACTTAAGGATGTTGAAGAAAAGGTACCCTGATACATTGTTAGCAGGACTGCAAAGAGTGCAACCTCTTGGAAAGCAGTGTGGAGACTCAAAAGACAAGGAACAGAATCATCATATGATCAAGTTATCCTACTCCTTGCTATTAATCCAAAAGAACTAAATCAGCATAGTACAGTGATACATGAATAACAATGTGGATAACAGCTCAATTCATAATAGCCAAATTATGACAGGGGCCTAGGTGCCCATCAAGAGATGAAAGGATAAAGCAAATGTGGTACATACACACAATGGAGTTTTTACTCTACCACAGAGAAGAATGAAATTATGTCATTTGCTGGTAAATGGACAGAAATGGAGAACATGATTCTAAGTGAAATAAGCCAGACTTTGAAAGTCAAGGACTAAATATTTTATTGCATGCAGAAGCTAAAAGGAGGAGGGGGGGAAAAAGGAATTAAATGAGACTCTCTTAGCAGGGGGCCTTGGTACACACCAGTAATTCCAGCTGCTCAGGAGGCTGAGGCTGAGACAGGAAGATCTCCAGTTCAAAGCCAGCTTCAGCAACAGCAAGGTGCTAAGCAATCAGTGAGACCTTGGAGGACTCTCAAGGAGCTAATCAGTGAGACCTTGTCTCTAAATAAAATACAAAAAGAAAGGGCTAGGGATATGGCTCAGTGGTCAAGTGTCCCTAAATTCAATCCCCAGGACCCAAATAAAAAATAAAAACAAAACAAAAAAGTACATAAAAAGAGACTAACTTGAAAATAGAAGGGAGAACGATAGAGTAGAAGGAGATTTGAGAGGGAGGGAAGAGGGGAGGACATGGGGAAGTACTAGGGAAGTCAATATACCCAATTATGTTATGTGTGTGTACAAATACACCACAATGAATCCCACTAATATATTAATGATAGTGTACTGATTAAAATAATAACAACAACAGAAGGGAAATCAGTTGAGTAGAGCAAGTGGAGGAAGGAAGGGAGGGAGGGAGGGAGGGAGGGAGGAAGGAAGGAAGGAAGGAAGGAAGGAAGGAAAAGTACGGAAGGAGTCTTGACAAATGATGCTAACTATATGCACAAATATGACATAAAGAATCCCACTACTATATATAATCACACTGCACCCATCAAAAATACACAACAAAAAGAAAGCACAGCTGCTTCCAGTGCAGAGGGTGTCCAGGGGAAAGGAACATACCCTACATGAGGCTAGCAACTGCCTGAGGTATATTCTGACTCAGGACCCTCTGGAAGGCAGCAGCCTCCAGCTCACCACGAGCCCTCCAACAAGTCTTAGGCACTGACCTACCAGGCTGTCCTATCTCCCATGGACTGAAAACCAAGGTACTGATGACTGCCGGTGTGAACTCCGACAAGGCAATACATCTACCAACAACTACCTATGCCTGTCTCTACAACCCCTCAGCCAAAGGAAACCAAGAGGTGAAACTATCTAACAGAAAGAAGAGAGACTGATAAAAGTGCCCTCAGCAAGCACACTACCAGGTGAAGATGTGTTCAGATAACAGGGAGTTCTACTCAGCCATAAAGAAGGGAATTATGGCATCTGCTGGTAAATGAATGCCACTAGAGTGTCCCTAGGTGAAAGGAAGATGCAAGAACAGACAAGGCAGCAACACCCAAAAGCTCATCAGGAGAAACTTCCAACAGAGATTCAAGTCACGAGCATATCATTCTCCAGAATCAATCAGAGCAGCAATTGCTATACTTCTCCTAAGGCACCAAAGGAAACATAAAACTGAGTGGAGCACTGACGGGGGACTCTCAAACAAGGCATGGGCTGCACTTCCTCCAGGTCTCTCAAAATCATAAAAATGCTATTCCTCTGTTGGGGGAAAACCTGGAATCATCTAGTCCAGGCAGAGAACAAAAACTATCTTCATAAACAAAAGAGCACCCCACGAGCTGGGTGCAGTAGCACATGCCTGTAATCCCAGCAGTTTCAGAGGCAGGAACAGGAGGCAAGAGGATCCTGAGTTCAAAGCCAGCCTCAGCAAAAGCAAGGCATTAAGCAACTCAGTGAGACCCTGTCTCTAAATAAAATATAAAATAGGGCTGGGGATGTGGCTCAGTGGTCAAGTGCCCCTGAGTTCAATTCCCCAGTACCAAAAAAAAGCACTCCATGAATTTCACCAATGCCAGAAGTAACAATGAGGACTCTCTAGGCCACCTGCCTCAAGCTGGTGGTTGTCTCAGCTAGTCTAGGGTATCATCTTATACAAAACAACAACTGGAGGACAAACAATGAAAAATGAAGAATACAAAAACAGCACAGAGGACAGCTCAGTAGAGCCCATTAGACATGACAGTCACTCAGGACATCTATGGGAAGAGCCTTCCTACCCAGATCACTGCTGAAGTAGAAAGGGACTATCAAGTCAGCCTGGGACAGTCTGGAAAATAGAAGGGAAAACGACAGAAAAGCAGGGCCATCCCAGACTTGGTCATCCCGAGTCTCTCTGTATCCAACACCACACTAAGAAGAGCACCTGGAGGGAGACTCCCAAGCACAGACATGCATGCATCACACTCCTCCCATGGAAAAGGAGAGCCAGGACTCCCTAACCAAGTAACCTCCAAAACCACTTCGGTCCCCAAGCCCAAGGGTTCCTCTGACATAATGCACTGCCTCAAAAACCACAACCCACTTCAAGCAAGGGAGGACCAGGATGAAGAGAGCTGGCAGAAGAGAAAACCAGGGTGGGCAAATTGTGGTGGATGGTGGAGGTGTTTTAGAAGTTGGGCCCAGAGCATAAAAAGAAAAAATAAAAATAAAAACTAACAATAAAGGGTGTGAGGGCACTGCTCTACCCGATGACTCCATCCCCAGCATGCAGATCCAGAGAAGGGTACATCCCATCACAAGCTAATGACAAATACTGTTGCTGGTCCTGCGATGCTACAGGGCTAGGCACTCAGGAACTCCTCCCCCAGAGACAGAGACCACAAGAACTTGGGAAGAGGCCGAGGCAGGAGGATCACAAGTTTGGGGCCAATCTGGCCAACTAAGAAAAATTCTGTCTCAAAAATAAAAGGTCTGGGACTTGTAACTCATTAGTAGAGTCCCTAGGTTCAATCCCCAATGCTGTCCAATAATAAATAAAAGTACTCTATTTTGACACAGTCCTTATTTAATGGTTATCTGTAACACCCAAATTTAATATCAAGTTCAGATTCCCCAACAAACTCCTGACCCAGCAGCATGATGCCATCAGGATGACCCTGTGTGTGTCCCCAACAGCTGGAGCTAAGAGTCACCTGTGTTCCCAGATGCAAAAACCTCTGGCCAGACAGAAGATGACTGCCAAAAATAACACAAAAAAAGAACACTGCTGTAAATAAAGAGGCCTTTGCAGCACAAAAGGACAGACACCAGCTAGAGCAGAAATGACACACACTACACACGCTGGTTCTAAGCAGAAGTGTGATGAGCTATGGTGTTTGAAACAGCCTCCCTGACCTTTTCATTAAAATGAGAGTGATAGCAAGGAAATCAACATCACCTTCATAACTCTTGCAGGAGAGAGAGAGAGTACATCTCCAAAAACATGAAAACAAGACATTAAGTGAAGCATTGGGTCATTCAGAATAAGACAGTTTAACAGAAGATGGTGGAAGCTGACAATGCTCTGCTATTCAAAATCAGACTGTTCAACAGGCACTTACTACTCCCTAGTACACAGGGTTTTCCCTTCCTGTCTAAATCCTAAACACAATAATTACTTGACTGTTAATGACTGCTGTCTCACAGAAATTCCAAGGAGAGACAGGAATGTCTGAGCTGGCCCTAAGGAGACTCCATTGTCCTCTCAGTCAACAAAACTGAGCAACTGCAGAAGAGGCCACAGGCAGACAGAGGAGGGACAAAGGGCAGCCAGAGGGCTCGCCCACTCCCACATGCTGAAGATGTACCTGGTTAACCTCTGGGCACCTGCACTGCGGTACATTTCTACAAACAATGACTCTAAACAACAAACACCTATCACTTCAGTTTCTGTGTCAGTGTTCTGAACAGTTCAGCTGTGTGAATGTGGCTCAGGGTTCCTTGAAGGGAGGACATCAAGGTACAATGGGAACTGAGGTCACCTGGCAGCCTGAAGGCTTCCCTGGGCTGGGGATCTGCTAACGAGCAAGTCCATCTCAAGGTTGCTGGCTGGAAGTCTTGGTTCCTCATGTTCTCACAGCGTGGTTGGCACCCGAAGCATGCACAGAGTGAATGACGCAAGTGCAGGCAGGAAGGAAGCAAGTGCCTGCAAGCTCAGGAAGACACAACAGCTGAGACCTGCCACTCACCACTGCTTACTCTATTCACTAGGAGTCGCCAGTTCGGCCCACACTCCCTGAGAGGAGAGCAAGGCTCCACCTGCACAGGAAGAGCATCAGAAAACGTGAGCAGCACCACCACCACAGCTCCGCCTCCCAGCCCTACAGTTCCCTCTTCAAATTGAGTTGTCACAGCTTCTCATTGGCTATGTCAGGTATCAGAGCCATTGTGCAGTGTGAACAACTTGACAAATGGGATGAGGTTCCCCAAGGATGCTGAAGGCTTAGTGGAATGTAAAAGGCTCCCCTACATACCCTCTAGTATTCGTGAATTTGCTTCACCTTGGCTTCCAAACTCACGGGCACTACCAAAAATCAGGAATACCTTCCATGTGATAAAAACATGAAAGCAAATTTCCCATCACAAAATAGGCTGTGTTAAATATCAAATATCATATAATGAAGATCCTGCAAACAAGTAAATTATAACTCAAACTGGCCTAAACCACAACAAATAAAAGGACTCAGGCTCTCATGATGAACAAGCTAAGAATGCAAGAGAACCAGCTGTAGCATAGTGAGCCTCTCCTCCGCCCCACAGTGTAGGAGACAGCTCTGGCATGGTCTCCCTCCTGAGGCAACAAAACTCCCAGCAGTCCCAGGTCTGCTAACACCAAGTCAAGAGCCTCCACCTCAACTTGCTTCTCCTTCCATTGGGTGACAAGCAGACCCCGTGGCCAGAGAGACAGAGCAAGGGGAGCTGCGCTAAGTGCCAACTATCACATGCACAGTGTGTGGCAAACCTAGACCCAACATGCAATGCAGAGGGCAAAGACTCAGGCAGGCCCTGGGGCTAAAGACTACAGTACTAGCACCACCCAGACACACCCATGGGACCTGATACAGGATGCACATTTCCAAGTATCTGCATCTTGACACAACTGTTCTTGCACACTTCCCTGATACTCAACAACAATCTCAGCAATCTAGCACACAAATGCAGACTTACCCCCCCTTACCAAGTAGCCCACCTTCCAAAATGAGCTGAAAAGAAGAAAAAAGCAGCAGCAGAATGGTTCCCACCTAAATAGTGCCCTGGCTGAGTGCACCCTACAGGCACAGCCAAAAACAAGCACCAGGAAAGGTGCACAAGAAAAGCCTCTCTCCCTCCTGGCACATTCTACCATCTCAACATGATTGGAGACCCCGCAAAGGGAGACTGGCCCAAGTCTTCCTCAGTTCACCAAAGCTTTAATCTTCTAAAATCCAAATCAGCTCACCTCCTCCAATGAGATTATGAGGAAACTATTTTTGACCCAAGTTCTGGAGCGCTGCTTGCGACGTTTAAAAATATAATTTTGTCCTATCACATTGTCAAATGAATTAGTGATTTTAGAACAAGAATGAGTAAAAATGAATCTTAAATAAATGCTGCTATTTAAGGTTAATGCAAATAGTCCATATTGCTAGGAATCTGTGAAAAGCAGAAATGCAGCACTGAATTTTTGAAATCTTAGTTTCCGTAAATTTTATACTAAATTCCACCTACTCCCACTCCAGGGATAAAACTGTAGTTGATAAAGGATTCTATCCATTTCAGCACTTTCACCCAACATGCCCCCAGTTTATTTCAGCTTAAAATAAGAATCAAATCTTCAATCTTGTAGATTCCATTGTATGAACACCCAAACACCAGGACAGCAAACACATACTCGAAACAGAAACAACCAAACATTTTTGGTGGTTTCCAGGAAGGAGTGGCAGAGCAGAGGGGAAAGCCAGAAGAACGGAAGAGAAGCAAGACAACCCACCTTCACCAGCATGGGAGCAACCTCACAAAGGTGCAGTTAGGTAAGCAACAACATCCCCAGGCAAGGGGCGAGGAAAGGACCACCATGTGCCATGCTGGCATCTGCACAGCCTGGACCTCACAGACTGCATGACAATTTCCTCTTACAGAAGGGAAACAGAAGTCTCCAAAAGACAATGTGGCAAAGGTGACAAAAGCAGAACCAAGTCACAGGCACCAGGGAACACCAGAGTCCTGCCTGGGCAATACAGGTTTCCCACACAGCCTACATGGGGTCCCCTGACTCCACGCCCCTTCAAGTGCTAGGAATGCATGCCTATATGCCTGTCACCTGAACACAGATGACAACAGGACCTGGGACAAGACACCACACCTGCTTGGACTAACAAGGAAAGTGACTGCAGTTACAGTTACCAAAACAGTAACATTAAGTCATTGCATTAACTTAAGTCAGAGTAAGCATTATAAAATCCAGGCTTAGTGAAACAGTTTACTGCAAACACACACTTACCTACCATTCCTGGCTGAGTTATGCGTCATAACCAAATGACAGGGTATGTTGAAAACTAATGCTTTGGCAGATACACATCTTAAATCTTAAATACGTTTCCTTTGTAGTGCAGGTTCAAAATGCATAACTGTATTACATGGTTGATCCCTATGAAGATCAATACCCAAGAGGAGTCTATGACCTTCCACCAACACATGGCCATGTGAGAGACCATCTGTAATATAAACTTAGAAGATGTGGATTCCCCACAAAACCCAGACTCAGAGATCAACTTATATACACATGGGACCCAGGACATGGCACAATCTCTCTATACCTCAGTTTCCTCTCAGTGTTACTTGAGGCAGATCAGGTCCTGAGGAGCAACTCAGAAAGCAGCATCCATGACTAGTAAGCTGCTGGCATACATTTGTTAAAATTATCACATTTCTGATTCTTCTGAATTTCCAACATTTCTTCTCATGCATAAAATAGTTGCCCTATGTGTGTTTGTTCCACCCTCCTCAATTAACTTTTTCTAATCACACCTGAAGTTCACATTGATGGCATCTGACTCTTCAGAGTCGGAGACTGACTTCTGCTTGAAAATGAAAAGCATGTAAAAGTCAGAGAGAGCTCAGAAGTAGACGGCCATGTTCATAGATGATCACATTATGTTTAGTTTCTGGAAGCAGAGGAATGTTTCTTCCTCTCCCACATCCCAGAGTACACACAGCCTTCTAGCTCAGCTAGAAGGACGCCTAGCTCCATCCTCCAATGTCCCTTACTGACCAACACTTGAAGTCCCAATACCAAGGGTAGGATCACCTCGAAAGGCCTGAGTACAAGTGACAACCATCAAAGTAGCATGTAACTCAGGGAAGAGTCCTCAATAGAGATAGAAGCAGCAGCTAACAATTGTGGAACAGGACAGGCAGAGTATTCCCTCAGTACAAAAAGAATAGGTACCCATACAATAGAAACCCTAGTGACCCACCTCGGCACCACCAGTAGTGAAGTGAAGTGATGTTAAGTGCCTTCTGCCACGACAGAATGAAAAGCACAGATCATCATCTATGTGAATTCTTGCAGAAAACATTCAACCTGAATTAAACCATGGCTTTGACTGCAGGGCACTCCACAAGATACATGTCTGGCATGTTACGGAGCTTTTCTTCACTGTGACCAAAATAGCCAACAAGAACAACTTAGAGAATAGGAAAAGTTTATTCTGGCCCATGGTTTCAGAGGTTTAGTACATGGTGGGTCCAACATGAGGCAGCACATCATGGCAGAAGAATAAGGTGGAGGAAAACTATGCAGCTCATGGCAGCTAGAAAGCAAAGAGGGAGAGGAGGGGGTTACAGGGGAGATGCACCCTTTCAGGGCATACTCTCAGGGACCTAACTCCTCCAGCCACGCCCTACAGTTACCACCCAGTCAATTCATCCAAAATAGGATGGACTGATTAGGTTACAACTCTCACAACTCAAACATTTCACCTCTGAATATTCCTGAATGAACTCAGGAGCCTTTGTGGGGCACCTCACATACAAACCATAACACCTGGATTCTTCAAAAGTCAAAGTCAAGGGGCTTGGGGTTGTGGCTCAGTGGTAGAGCGCCTATCTAGCATGCGTGAGGCACTGAGTTCAATTCTCGGCATATAAATAAATGAATAAAATAAAGGTCCATCAGAAACTAAAAAATTCAAAGTCAAAAATGATAAAGATGGAAGAACTGTTCTAGGATAAAACAAACTAGAGACACATGTTAAGCCAGATGTAATGCACAATCCTTACTCAGAATCTATATTTAAAAAAAAAATGCTATGCAGCTCACTTTGAGACTACTATGGAAACTGGAACATGGATTATAAAAATAATGGATAATAAAAATATTATTAAAACAATGTGAAATGTCAGGTATGGTAACCTCACCAAGGTCATGCAAGAGAATGTTCTTTTTTAAAGATATACATATTGAAGTATTCAGAGGTAAGTATCACAAGGTCTGTGATGTAGTTTAAACAATTAGCAAAATGAAGCGTGTGTGTAAACTCATAGAGAGAGAACATGAAGAGTAGAGGGTTAACACTGCCAAGCGTGGAGAGGTACTAGGTATTTCCTAGAGTAATCTTCCAGTTCTTCTGCAAAATGTTTCAATATAAATACGTGTGTGTGTGTGTGTGTGTGTGTGAGAGAGAGAGAGAGAGAGAGAGAGAGAGAGAGAGAATATATATATATATATCTATATATAAAAAGAGCAGATGATGAGGTTCTCTAGTATCTACTTACCATCTCCAGCCTACCCTTGAAATAGCAAAATAAGAGCATACACTTGTCATCCACAGGCCTTTCACAGGCAAGCATCCCATGGACAATGCTTCCACTAGGCTGACATCACTTCCCAGAGACCTCTGCTGTGCCTCATGCATCCCACTGCAGCACCCCACACAAGAAGGCTGGCCTCACTTGGTGGTGAGGGCTAGAAAGCAATGTATTTTCCTCTCAATCTGCTCTCGGCTGCAGGCCTTCTGGCTTCTACAGTTCTGATTTCTGGCTCCCTCCCTAGTTGGGCAGCAAGATCTGGCTGCAGATCTCAACTGGTCAGCTCTAAACCAAGTCAACAACTCTCCAGGACCCTGGAGTCAAGATTTTTTCAAAGCTCCCATGCTCTAAACCCCAAGAGTACCGCCCCATCTAACCTGTAAGTCTTCTCTACAGAGCACAAATCAGAACACTACTCCCTCAGAGTAAAGTGAGAGAATGTTAACAGCCACAGGAATTAATGCTGCATCACAACAGAACTAAAGAGCCAGTCAGTTTCTCTAAACTGCCAAACATGCAATATAAACTAAATCAGATTTGGACAGAAATACACAATCTGGATAAGAAAGCTATTTTTAAAAACAGTCTAGGTGCAGATTTCACAACTAAATATGGTCTGAGAAGGACCTGGGTTATTTTACTTGCTCACTGGGAATCTGTCCCCTAGCTAGTTCCCAGGACACAGAGGCACTGGAGTCAAAGTGCTTCAGGGCAAGTCCCTGTCAAGAAATAGTAAAGAACAGCCCCTAGGTTTACTCAATTTGTTTTCAAATAAAAATATAAAGGTGATGACTAAAAGATAATCCAAAAAATCTATTTTAGTGGACTTACAAAAGGGTTGGCTCAGTGGTAGAGCGTTTACCCCGTGTGTAGGAGGCCCTAGGTTCCATCTCTAGCACAGGGTAGGGGAAAACAAAAAATGACGAGGGCTGGGAATGTGGCTCAAGCGGTAGTACGCTCGCCTGGCATGCGTGCGGCCTGGGTTCGATCCTCAGCACCACATACAAACAAAGATGTTGTGTTCGCCGAAAACTAAAAAAAAATATTAAAAATTCTCTCAAAAAAAAAATTTTAAAAAAAGACATAACGAGGAGACTGCGGAATTTTCCACAGAAGAAACAGGAGGCACACTATTTCAGGATTTCCAATACCATGCCTATAAGCAAATTCAAGATTCATATTGCTCCTATCCATTGGTCATTTATTGCTATGGTCTCATTTTCCATAAAGACTTATAGGAAAAAATATATATCCAGGGTGAAGTTTTTTTCCCACTCTTGGCTAACATCGACAGCCTCATTCAATATCTAACAGGAAAGTGCTATGTAAATAACACACTTTCAAGACAGCACAGGGTAACACACAAAATACCCTGTTTTACCTCTAGGGGCCAATGACTCTGAGGCTAGGAGAAGTATGGTCAGCTGGGCCAGTCTAGACAGGTGGCACCAGAGCAGTGGCAACTTTACCTAAGATGACAACCAAACAGCATGCAGAGAACCTCACATCACCTGCACAGCTCTGGGGAACCCAGTCCAGACTTTTGGGAAGTATGATCCACCCCACCTCCTCAAAGAGACAGGTCCCAACTGCCTGCCTGAAGCCCTCCCAACGAAAGACAGAGCTTCTCACCTCCCTTGGATACCTGACTTGAGCTTAGCTGAGCTCCTTCCAGGGTGAAGGACAAAAGGATACTGAAGTAGCATCATGCATGGACTTCCTCACTATGCATAAGCCACCTTCTCAGGACTCTCCAACATCTCCCTCAGTGGGGACTGAGGAATGCTCTGTCCCCCTTCAAGTCTGACACAGCTGTCAACTACCTCCTGATGCATCGGCCCCAACTCAGAACCACCATGAGCAGGGGAAGAGACTGCACAGAATTTGCACTCTGTCCTGCTGCTGCCCTCTGGGGGATCTTATCAGTTTCTCTTATCCCAGAGATAAAGAATTTTGCCAAATCTAATTTCTGTCCATGCTAAGGTTATCTCTGATTCTCCGGGACCCCAGATCCCTTCACTGCACTCCACCACAAGTAAGCCAATACCAGTAAGTCAGCAACCAGCCAGGCTACATAAAACAACAAGCAGAAAGCCACCTAGCAGATGCCTATCCTCTCAAACCGACTCCACGGTGGTGACCAGCAGCACCTACCTGGTAGAATGCCAGAGTCCAAGCTACCTGACACAGAGATAAAGAGGTTGCTTGTTCAGTTATCTGAGTCAGAACCAGTTTATGAAGCAAGGCCCTGAAAGAATGAGTGAAATATGAAAACTGAGTAGGGTTGAGAAAGAACAGCAGAGTGTGAACGGGGTAGGAAGGATAAAGGAAAAGCTGGAATTGTGAGAGAATGTAGAAGGAATGCCAAAGCCCCTCTACCACCTGTCCCCATGATCCCTAATGGGTACCCCATGACCCCTGGATGGGCATTCCATGACCCCTCATGGATATCCTGGGGCCTCCAGACAGGCATTCTGTTAGGCTTTTGCCAGTTCAACAAATGTCTATTCAGTTCCTATTCTGTGAAAGGCATTACCATGCCCCCAAGAAGCTTACAAACCAGGAAAGGGAGAAACAGGTATTAAATACCACAAACAGAAAGAGGCAGAGAGCAGAATCTGTACAGAAAGAAGCAAGAAGTAGAACAAACGTGTGTTCTGAGCTGGTTTAGACAAGGATTCTGCAGATGGACAAAAGGAAAAAAGGTCACTCCTTGGGCAGAGAGGAAGGGCATGGGCTACAACCAGACTCAAAAGCCTGGCTTCATGCTCACCAGCAGGGGTGCCCAAGGGCTACCTTCACGACCTCTCAGTGTCTCAGTCTCTAGCCAAATGACTTGTAAGAGCTGATGTTCATGAAGCTACAACAACTAGCACAGAGTACAGGAGGTACAGATCACATATCGAAAATAAGCCAGCCTATGAACACTGAGGGACATCTCAAATAGTGTGATGCGACTAGAACCAAAAATCAAGGAGAGCTGAGTGGGACAACAGGAGGAGAGGTCAGGCCACAAGGGTGCCACCCACTACAGGCAGCTCCTGGCCATGCTCTGTCCTGTTGGTACCCTCCCAGAGGTACAGTTAAGCAGGAAAGTGACAAGGGGCAGGCTGGCAGGATGCTGGCCCAGTGGTCATGTGGGCCATCCCACCAGGTGGCAGCACAACCTGCAGAGAAAGGAGGAGGAGCAAGCATAGGATAACCCCGGAAAAGGAGCTGACATGAGTCCTAGGGCCTGCTGTGAGCAGGTCAGGAAGCAGGAACCACATCAGAGAGGTCCCACATCACCCACGCTCTCCAGAAACAAACCTGCCCTCAGACCTCAACATGCAAAGTAAGATGACAGCAAAAACATTGCTGTGTACAGCTCACGCTTCACCTTGGCAACATAGCCATCCTCCAGCAGGGCACTCAGAATTCAGCACAGAGAATCAGCAAGTGCTCAGCATGTGCAGGGGCCTGGATCTCAATCTCCAGCACCAAAACAGAAAACAGAAGTCCCCCACAATGCAGTTTCTTGCAGCAATTAGAATAAAACCCACACTTCCATCCTTGGCCTCCAAAGGGGCAGCAGAGTCCTGGGGAAGAGTGAGGTTCTAGGACCAGACTGCAGCCCATGGTGTCCATGAGCTTTTGGCCTCTATGCCTCCATGTCCTCACCCACACAGGGGGACAGTGCCTCCACAGAGTTATAGCAAGGGCTCTGTGAGTTAATGGGTCAAGCACTTGAGGCAGTCCTGGAGAGAGAACCCAGTAGAGGCACCTGCAGCTGCAGCAGCAGAAGTAGCAGAAGCTCATGTGGCCATCAGGCTCACCTCCTTCAGCCCTTCCTGAACGACTGGCCTGTCACACACAGTGCTCAGCTCCACTTCCAAGCCTCTGCACTAGCCATTCTACTGTCTGAATAATCTCCCTACCCCTCATTTTCTTGTTTGTTTCTTTTTGTTTATTTCTTTGTTTTGCAGTGCTGGGGGCTGAACCCAAAGTTGCTTTACCACTGAGCTACATCCTCAACCCTTTTCTTATTTTGAGACAGGGTCTCCCTAAGTTGCCTAGGCCACGAAGGATATGGAAAATAGGCCTGGGGGGGAACTACCCTTACAGTTCCCCTACCTGTCCTCCTGCCCCTCCCTAAATTAACCCCACCATCAAAACTCCTCCTATGACCTGGCCCCATTTGCCAAAAAGCCCACCAAAAGTAACTAACATCTCCCATGATGTGGCTCTGCTAAGTCCCTATAAAACCTAGAACCTCATGTGACCCAATGCCATTTTCCCCCAAAATATGTGCCCCTCCAGGGCTGAATAAAGCATCACTGGTCCATGAAGTCTGCCTCCATTTTCTTTTTCTTTTTGTATTCTTTCATGTGCTTTCAGGCCAGACTCTCCCAGACTGGAGGCATGTGCCACCATGCCCAGCTTCACATGAAACTTTCTGGGCTAAAAGATCACCCAAGGAGTCCTGCAGGCCTGGGGGGTCTCAACAACATCTGCCCACTCTCTCACCACCTTTCTCTCTCGGTCCTCTAGACCGGACAGAGGGGTAGGAGGGGAAGGACGGGGACATGGGGTAATAATTAATGATGGTTGAATGTGATGATCATTATTATCCAAAGTACATGTTTGAGGACACGAATGAATGTGAATAAACTATGTATACAACTAGAGATATAAAAAATTGAGCTCTATATATCTAATAAGAATTGTAATGCATTCCACTGTTATATATAAATTAAAAAAAAAGACAAGGAGAAAAGTCATGTTTATCCTATAGGTAGCAAGAACTGCTTGAGACCTTCCATGGCAGGTGGGGATTCTCTGAGCTTGAATGATAACAGTGCTGGGTGACTGGACAGCTGAGCAGGGATGGAGGGGACCTCACTCCATAACCCACTGTGCTGAAGCTAAAACAGATATCACTCACCACAGTGGTGAGCAGAAAGGGCCGCAGCCCAGAAGCAGGTTCAGGTGAAGGTGGACCTTGCAGCTTGGTTTTCCTACCATTTCAGCCCCGCAGGTTTCTCTATCACCAGCAGGAAAGAAGAGCCAGGGGAGCTAGGACCAGCCTCAGACCCTCCTCCACCCAACGCAAGAGACCAGCAGGTCAGAAAGAGAGTACTCTGA
This sequence comes from Callospermophilus lateralis, assembly GCF_048772815.1. Classification (NCBI taxonomy): domain Eukaryota; kingdom Metazoa; phylum Chordata; class Mammalia; order Rodentia; family Sciuridae; genus Callospermophilus; species Callospermophilus lateralis. Next base: position 109,745,784 of record NC_135316.1, on the reverse strand, counting down.
CAGCTTGTCCCCCTACCAGAATTCCACATGTGCCTCAGAGAATATTCACACCTGTTCCACCTCACTTTTACTTCCTCATGTTTCCCAAGGAAAAGGTGGTTCCAACATTCTGTCTCTTGAATACTTTTCATTCATCCTGGCTCCTGTGTGTGGTCCTGCTATCACACAGAGGAAGTTGCTAGAGGATGACACATAAGAGTACTGCTAAGGTGACTCAATTTCTGAAAAAGGCGAGTCCATGGGGCTGGGGATGTGGCTCAAGTGGTAGCGTGCTCGCCTGGTGTGCGTGCGCCTGTGTGTGTGTGCGTGTGTATGTGTGCCCTCAGCACCACATACAAACAAAGATGTTGTGTCCGCCGAGAACTAAAAAATAAATATTAAAAAAAAAAAAAAAAGGCGAGTCCATGAGCACACTGGCACACACCGGTGCTTCAGGGAGGCAGGGCTTCAAGTGTGTCTCTCACACCTGTGATAGCTCACCATCACAGAGTCATCTATACATAAGACACTGGCTAACTGGCATGGCACCAAGGGGTTTAATGTCATACTTCCAGGAAAAAGAAACTGAAACATTCTCCTGAACTGGAGGAAGGGGATTTGACAAAGGGAAACCAATAGAGCTATAACCTCACCTTAGACAATTAATAACTAAAATTAATTAAAAAAAAAAACAGTGGACAAATACTATGTAGAAACAGGGAAGGAGAGACCAAGAGAAATACCAAAAAAAGCTTGCCTTTGGGGTCAAGAAGGAGGCAGGAAAACTACATTACCACCTGAGGCTGTAAATACAATTCATCTTTCAAGATGTGTATGTCTTCCTGGATAGATGACATCATAAAGCACAACCTGATGGCAGTGTGCCCTTGGCCCCCTCTAAGCTCATATACATGCAGCCAAGAGAGCATGTCACACTACTTGACCACAAAGTCCATCTTCCCACAGTACTTCCTCATGACTGTCTGACAATAAGGAGGACCTAACTACCATGGTGTTTAATGAACGTCATCCATGTGCCTGACCTAAAAACGAACCAGATGTTTACTCAGGACATATGGCTGGCTCTGCCAGAGAGAGGAGCAACAGCCTGCACACCCAGCATGGAGAAGGCACAGGACTAGCTCCATGCTCCTCCCTGCCCCACACACTTCTTCCTTCAAACTTTCTCTTTCAACAGGACATCCAACCACACCACACCTACATCAGCAAGCTCTCCCCAGTTCAGACTACATTCCTAGATTCCTACCACCTCAGAAGGCATTAATCTAACAACCCTCCAGCCTTTCCCCTGAGCCCTCTGCTCTCATCCACACAAGTTCACTGCGCCCACAGTGTGCTCCTCTGCCCTCCTGGAGGATGCAGCTCCAGGACCACCATGTCCAAGAAGCCCTCACTCAGACCCAAACCATCTGAAGCTCTACAGTATTTAAGTCTTACTCTCAAGAAGCACTTGTTTTCTCATTACCTATTTGCATGAATGCTGCAGTTCATCTCCTTCACCAGATTTAACCTTGCCAGAGACTCCAGCCATCCTCACCCCCCAACCCCCCGGCCCACAGTGCCTATCCACATCTGGCACACACAAGCACTAAGACAGCTAAAATGCTAAGGACAATCAACAATTATTGAGTATCAGACTACTTCAATCAACCCTTAACACTGCTCTGGTAGCTACTGGTCATTTTTCACCAAGTTTCTACTTACTTAAAAAGAAGAAAACAAGGCCCAGGGGCAACACAGCTATTAGGTGCAGAAAAAGAATTCCACCCTGGATACCAATCTCCTAATCTGAGAGCACTGTGAGGATCAAGCAAATGCACATGGACACCTCAGGCAGACTGGGCACACAGCTTTTCTCAGCAAATGCTGGCTTCATTCCCCACTCCTCACCCCTGCCCACCTCTCGCATGACCTAGACTCCACTGTGGCCTCTCACCACCAGGGCTATTGAGCACCCACAATATGGCTACTTCAAACCGAGATGTACAGTGACTGTAACACACACACACACATCAGATCTGAACAATTAGTTGTGATAAAAGAAAGTAAAATTTTTCACTAACATGTTTATATAATCACATTGAAATAATATTTTATGGATATAATGGCTTAGAACAGAATGCATTACTAAAAAGAGCTTCAAGTTCCTTTTTACTTTTTTAACACAGCTACAAGAAAATACAAAAGCATGTGTTTGACCCACATATTTCTACTGAATAGCACTGATCTAGATAATCAGACATCCCAGAGATCTGAAATCAAGGGAGAAGTCTAGTCACCTACACAAAAAAGAGTGGATACAGAGTTGATAATATATGCTCACCCTACACAAGCTTGGCAAAACACCAAGAGAGAATACAGAGAGCAGCCCTGGATACTACTGCCTGGCAAAATTAAAACACAATTACAATGTCTAAGTAGAAATGGTTTTGCTTTTAAGTACCTACAAAGTGAACTACTACTGCTCAATTCTTCTTCCAAATGACACTCTCATCAATTAATTTAATTCAACTTCCTTAACTGAAGTTCTGGCATGGGCATGAATAAACTCACTTAAGAGTTTATTCAATAAGTCAGCTAATAAATACTGTTTCCTAATCAAGCCTACCAAGATAACAGCACAGAATGAGTCCAACTTAAATAAAGAATGATGTGTGGCCTCAAACATACCGCTGATGCTTCCTCAGCCTTCAAAGCAAAGTTGCAGTCAATGGCTTAATCACACACCTATCTGAATCCAGGATGAAGATAACACCTGGGTGGGGCATCTCAGTCCTAGAAGAGAGCAGACTCACTTCTGGTTGTATGTCAATTAATTCTGCATCAACAAGTTTTGACTAAGTTTCAGTGTAAACAACCTCCATGTTTCAATTCTTCCAACAGTGTTTTTAATTATTATTTGGGGCAAAATCTCAATTGTAACTTTAGCAAAAATATATAGAAGAGAATAGAGCATTAAGCAAAGCCACACAGTAAGCAAAAGATTCTGTCCTGGAGAAGTATTGAGAAGAAATGGTGATTTAGGAACAGATGATGTCACTCCTTATCCAAAACCTCTCTCTCAATCCCTCCAGCTTATTACACAGCTGGACAGCCATCTTCACTCCTTCCCAACTCTTCAGCTTTAAGGGCAGAAGATGAAAAACCAGCAGCAGCACAAAGGAAAACCAGCCAGAGCTCCACTTGTGCAGAGCAGCCCAGCGCCACCCTGTCAGCCCCTCACCCAGGAACTTGTGCCAAGCTGGAAGGAAGCACTGCAAATTTCAACTCTTAATTCCTATTCTAACAGCTTCTATTTCACATCCTCCTCCACTAAATCCAATGCAGAAAACACTTGAGTTTACCATGTACCCAGAAATGTTTGTACAAGCAAGGCAAGAGGTTTTACTCCCTGAGAGACAGGTACAGGCAGGCACAGGCAGGCACACAGCAGCCTTGGAATAAACATTCTCATATATTGCTTGTGGCAAGGCAAAGTGACAAAATTTCTCCAGACACTATGGTAGCAGGTGTTCAAAGCCTGTAAAAGTTTCTACTTTTGACCCTACAGTGTCCCATCAGGAAATCTACCCTATAAAACTAATAAAAGACAAAGGTTTTGGTACAGAAATGTCCATCACAAACTTCACTATTCACAGTAGTGAAAACTTAAAACTACCTCAACATTCAAAATTGGGGATTATTAATCAAGAGGCAGCATTAAAATTAATAGACAAATATTCAACATGCCAAAACAGTCACACTATCAAGTTAAGGTGTTACAAAACATTATGTATACTATGAGGTCATGTGTATTTTAAAAGTATATTTACATATGTGCAATGGGAAAAAAATAAACAATAACTATTAATTTTAACACTGATTATATCCAGATAATAGCATTATATAATTTTTCATTTTTTCCTTACATTTCTCTATTTCCGAACTTTTTATAATACATATGAATTATTAGAAAAAACTTAAAAACAAAATACACAACATGGTTCAAACAAAAAAGAATGATAGTGATTACAATAATAGCTAATTTCTATTTAGCATCTCAAACCTGAAGAGTACTCTTCAAGATGCTTTATATTAGTTTACTTATTCTCACAACACAAAGGGCAGGTATTATTTCCCCATTTCACAGGTGGCACAGCTAGCAAGTGGCAGAGCAGAATAGCAACCTGTGAAGGAGCTCAAGGCCACTGCGCTAATTGCCCACTCCTGCCGAAGCCAATCCTGGCATTCATGGACAACTACTAAAGGCAAACAATGACCCTGAAAGTCCCCAGAGTTTGCTGAAGACCACACTACAACAGCCAGCTGCAAGTGCTCTGACCTACCATTCGGCACCCACAGCACTTCAGGTCTGCTTCATAATTCTTATGAAGTGACTGATTTTAGTTTTCTGTGAAAAATTACTCTGAGAAGCTACCAATTATTGTAGATGATGACAGAAGTGAAGAAGTTTAAGAAAGTAATGATTTCTAGCTAAAAGATGCAAACTTGGTAAAAACAAGCAAAACATCAGAGTTGGCAAAGATTTAAATCTATGACATGAATGAGACCACCCCTGTAGGGCAGGGAAAAAAAACCTGAAGCCAAAGTACTAGCCAAACAGCTCTTCCTTCTGCAATCAGAAAAAGGAAATGCATGCCCACCCACACCATTTCTATTCAACATCGTACTGGGGATACCAGACAAGCAATTAGCCAAGAAAAAAGCATCCAAGGAGTAGGAAAGAAAGAACACCTCTGTTTGTTATGGCAAGCTCCCACATACAGGAGACTCCACCAAAAAATATACAGTAAAGTTACAGAATACAAAATCAAAATGTGACACTTAGCAACTCATCTATATAGTAATAATAAACGATCTGAAAAACAAATGAAGAACACGATCTTACTTACAATAGCATCAAAAAATTTACAAATAAATTTGACCAAGACAGAAGTCTGTATATTGAAAATTAAAGTGGTAAAGCTGAAAACAATATAAAGACATACTATGTTCATGTAGTAAAAAAAATATTAAAACATCCATGCTACCCAAAGCCACCTAAAGATTCAGTGAAATCCCTATCAAAATTCCAATGGCATTCCTCACAGAAATAGAAAAAAAATTCCTAAAATTCATACAAAACCATATAAGACCTCAAATAGCTAAAGCAATCCTGAGCAAAAAGAACAAATCTAGAGGTAGGTTTTTAAAAAAGCTTCTCTACAGTGAATGAAACAACCACAGAGTAAAGAGAGAACCGCGAAAGTGGCAAACAGTATTTGCAAACCACATATTTGACAAAGGGCTAAGATCCAAAATATAAGATACTCACACAGTGAAACAACTCAATAATCAGAAAACCCAATCAAAAAATGAGTAAAACACCCAAATAAACATATCTAAAAATATACATAAATGGCAAACAGATATATCAGGGAAATGCAAAGTAAAACCTCACACCTATTTGTCAGAATGTCTATCATCAAAAAGACAAAAGTAAGTGGTGTGACAATGTGGAAAAAAAGGGAATATTTGTGCTCAGTTGATGGGACTACAACCTACAGCAACCATTATGAAAATCAGTATGGATTCCTCAAAACCTAAAATTAAAATTACCATACGATACAGCCATCCTACTACTGGGTATATATCCAAAGGAAATGAAATCAGTACATTGAAGAGTCACCTGCACTCACACGTACACTGCTGCATCATTCACAAAAGCGAAGACACGGAAATAACCTAAATATGCGTCCATGGATGGAGAAAGAAAATATGATACATATATACAATAAAATACTATCCAGTCTCAAAAAAGGAGGAAATTCTGCCATTTGCAACTACATGGATGAACCTAAAGGACATCATAGTAAGTAAATAAGCCAGGCACAGAAAGTCACTGCATGATATCACTTACATGTAAAACCTAAAAGAGTAACTCAGGAGAAGAATTGGCAGTTACTAGGGGCTGTTAAAGGCTAAGTGAAAGAGGAGATGCTGGTCAAAGAGTACAAAGTTTCGGTGAGGAGGAATAAGTTCTAATGACCTACTACTGCACAATATGGTGACTACAGTTAATAAATATGCATTACTGCTATATGTCATGACTGCTAAAAGAAATTTTAAACATTCTCACCACAAAGAAATAAGTATATGACAATGAATATATGATTAACTTAATTTAATTATTCTACATGCGTTCATATACAACATCACACTGTACTCATAAATACATGTAGCCATATATAAATTTAAAAAATAATATATATATTTTTAACAGTAAGAAGCTAGTTATAAAGCAAACTTTATATAATAGCTGGTCTACATTTCAAACTAATCTAAGATCAAAAAACTAAGCAAAATTTCCCAAGAATAAGGGTGAGAAAAGAACAAATTTATTCTAAACCATCTGTAACTCTGAATTACTTCCACTGTTCTACAAGAACAGTTAAATTGATTAAAAAAAAAAAAAAAATCCCAGGGCTGGCTGTAGCTCAGGGGTAGAGCACCTACCTCACATGGGTGAGGCACTGGATTCAATACCACATAAAAATAAACAAATAAAGATGTTGTGTCCATCTAGAACTAAAAATATAGTTTTAAAAAATCCTAAAGCAACAGGTAACTTGAGTATTAGGTAGTGTGCCAAGTAGGTAGAGAGGTCAATGAGAGAAGGTTAGCATCCTACCAGGTCAAACATGCCAATTCCAGAAAAGGCCCACTTGCATTTGACAGATTCCCTATATTTCTTCTTGACAACCCTAAGTTTTACCTGAAGTATTTTCTTTTCCAAAGCAATCGTGGTAACATTGTATGGGAATCCATAATCAGTTCTTAAGCAGAAAAGCTTGGGCAACATTAAATTAATCTGCCAAGAGTCCCCTTGCTGAGGTAACCAATCATCTCTTGCCTTTCAGGATGGCCTAACCCAGATAGGCAGAGAACAGTGCCTGGAAAACTGGAGGGGTGGGGGTGTCAGAACAAGTCAAGTTCAGCTCTCACTTTGTAAATACAATTTGAACTTTTGAGTAGCTTGAAAAGTCAATAAACTGAAATACTGCATTTATAACAATGCTAACATCCATCTTTCCTGTCAACTTTTCAAAATCAATAACTAAAAAAAGGTATTACACTATCTCTGAATGTGTGAACATAACTAGTGAGAAAAGCAAACATTTTTCTTCAACAACCAAAATTCACAGCTATATTATATTACATAATACTTTGCTGATAATATCCTTGAGATTACACTGGTTTGGGCATAAGTTAATAATCCACCATATAATCAAATGGAATCATATGTTCTTAACTTTGGCTCTTGGAATAAAAAGCAGTCAAACATGCTACACATACAATGTTTTAACCAAATTCAGCTTTCCTGGGAAGGCAGCCTCTGCTTCTGACAGTTACAGCTCACCTGCCTCAGTAGATTACAGATGCTTAACTACAGAATACTGTATTAGGAGAAAACTGTAGCAGCAAATGCTCTGTGATCATTTGAAGCACACACAGCCTCATGGCTGCAACACTGAGTAAGAGACCAGGAAGTAACAAAGCAAAACCTTGGAAAACAGATTATACTCCAGATTTCTCTTGATGTGAAAAAATGATCTACGATTTGCTTGACTGGCCTTAGTCACTTCATAAACTCTAACTCATCATCATCATTTTGGTTGTTTTTTTTTTTTTTAAATACAAATGGAAGGAAACTGGCATTGCTCCAGTTAAGTAGCAAATAAAAAGTTATAAGAAAATAATGAGGGCTGGGGATGTGGCTCAAGTGGTAGCGCGCTCGCCTGGCATGCGTGTGGCCCGGGTTCGATTCTCAGCATCACATACAAAGATGTTGTGTCCGCCGATAACTAAAAAATAAATATTAAAAAAATTCTCTCTCTCTCTCTCTCTCTCTCTCTCTCTCTCTCCCTCTCTCACTCTCTCTTTAAAAAAAAAAAAGAATGAGGTCAACTAAGTTGTATGCATTGCTTTCTGGCACAGAATTGCCCAATTTTAAAATTAAAAAAAAAATACAAATACAAAATTTTTTCATCTTAAAATGTACACTACTTCTCAAAGTTTAACAATAAATGCAAACTGCACAATATTCCTTTAAATTATAAAACTCCTTTCATAATCAGAACAACCCATTGGAGGACATCTGATATTTTTCAGCTAATTAACATGTTTATGCATTAAAGAAACTGATCTAGCAACAATCACTTTCAGTGAAATTCTCTTTTCAAGAAATTATTAGGCAAGTTTAAATTGGCAATAAACTAGAAAATATACATACAAAAAATAGTCCAATTACAATTCAGACTAAAATAACTCCTGAAAAGGACTCTGATATTAATTAGGACAAAAAAATATATTTTATTTTGTATATGTTTTCAGTCTCTCACCCTTCAAAATTTGGTAGAAATGGAAAGTGTAAATCCTAGAACACATGTCAAGATCATAGAGCCCTGCTCTCCTAAGTACTGCTCTGTATGGGAGACAAGACCTCTTAGAACATGCCTATCTCCTCAAGAATGGGAAGCCCAAGTTGGAGCTAGACAGAGTTCCTTCTTTGAGAACTTCCAAAACATCATCGCAATTACACAATTTTTCATGTGCTTTTTACTGTTTTTGCTTTTATTATTTCAGGTAATTAGGAGTTTTAAGCGTAATGTATTGAATTTGAAAGAATGTTAGTATTGCCACTGCTAAACTTTAAATTGACTGGAAGAGACAAAATAAGCCAACTGACTTTTTCATTTAAAAAGAAAGCTATTGCTATCAATGTCAAGCTTATTTGATCAATAACAAATACCTATCAAAGGCCTATTCTATGCCAAACATTGCTGTAGGTGACTGGGACATGCCAGTTAACAAATTCTTCTACAGCCCCTTTATATACATTTGTAACATTAAAAACAGGTACCAGGGCTGGGGATATGGCTCAATCAGTAGCGCGCTCGCCTTGCATGCGAGCGGCCTGGGTTTGATCCTCAGCACCACATACAAATAAAGATGTTGTGTCCTCTGAAAACTAAAATATAAAAAACAAAACAAAAACAGGTACCAGGTTGGGGTTGTGGCTCAATGGTAATGCGCTTGCCTAGCATGTGTGACGCACTGGGTTCGATTCTCAGCATCACATACAAATAAATAAAATAAAGGTCCATCAACAACTAAAAAAATATTTTAAAAAATAAAAATAAAAAACAGGCACCACATCACATATCAACAGGAACCTTTGGGAAACTAAAATGAGGGTTTAACATTCAACTTCCTTTAAGTCTCATATTGAAGGTATGATCTCAATAAGCAAGCAGGTTTTAAAATATGGTAACACACACAAAACAGTAAAATGAAAAGGATAATAAAATGTTACAGCAAAGGTCAAAGTAAAGTAAAAACTGCCACTAACAAAGCATGTTATCACAAACTAATAAGGAAATTTAACCATGAAAGACAAGGCAGATACAAGAATGGGAAGATCTATTCAAACAATGTCTTTCTCCCTCTTAAAGAGCCATAGGGATTTTTGAGATCTCAAATAAGTACTTCTCACTTATTTCAATTATTTGTAATATTTCCTATCCACATCAAAGGTAAAATACATTTTTTACAATCATTAACAAAAACAGTAGTACTTTGGGGCTGGGGTTTGTAGCTCAGTGGTTGAGCACTTGCCTCGCATGCCTGAGGCACTGGGTTCGATCCTCAGCGCCACATAATAAATACATAAATACTTTAATCCCCATAAATTCCTATGTGTCTAATTTCAATTAAGGAAATTAATTGATGGCTTCTACATTTTTCCCCCAGAAACCTACTATAAGAGATTTTCAGGAAAGAAAATCATCTGTTTGGTAATCAGATATGTTTTCATACATGTGCTGATATCTGGGAGCTTGTGTTAACCTACCTCATTTCTCAGATGAAAAACAAACCTAAGCATGGTAAGTAGCAAAAAGGACAGCAATTATATCAACCTGCTGCTCCCAAGGAAGGCCAAGCTAGATTTCTGGACCTTATGCACAAGGCTTGCTCGCCTAAATCACGTTTTGAAACCCAAACCCAGGTCCATAAGAGTTGTCTAACTTAAACATGAAATATCAGGAATCCAGTAAGACCACTTAATGACTGGCCTGAGAAAGAAAAGGCAGAGAAAAGAGCGAGGCCAGCAGGGTTTGAGGTCCACTTCATTTCAGCCCAGCCTTGCCAGATCACTGCTGAGAACCAAGCCACACGTGGACGTGGGTCCTAGATAATCCCTCAACCAAGAGCTCAGCCCCGGCAGGTGCCCAGAACTCCACGTCGCCCGCAGGCGGGAGGGCAGAGCTGGGCGCTGCTGGGCGCTGCAGGGAGCATCCCCCCGCCACGAGCGACGATGACCCCGTCGGACCCCGTCGCTGGCCCCCAACCTCACGAAGCCCGCACCCGGCCTTCCCACAATCACCCGGACGGGCGACCCTCCAGGCCCACCCGAGTCCCGCCATTCACGAACCTCGTCTCCGACCCCGACCCTCATGGACCCCCATCGCTGGACGCTGACCTCTGGCTTTCACCCGCGAGCGTGACCTCACGGTCCCCGTGTCCGCCCCTCACGTCCCCACCCTGGTCCTCCCAGCCCTGACACCAGGCCCCCACGGCCCGGCAGTCGGCCCTGCCGCGCGCACCCCGACCCTTCAGACCCCCATCCCCTTCCCTCACTACGCCCATCGCTGACCGCCCTGCGGCCACCGTGGGCCCTCACCACCCCCTTCACGAGCCATGCCCATCCCCGACCTCCCGCGCCCGCCTTGGGCCCTCACGACCCCATCCCTGATCCTCGGGACACTCCACATTCCAGACCCTCACGAGCCCTCACCCCCCATCCTCCCGGTTCCACCCCGACCTCCCGTGCCCAGCGGACCTCGCGTCCCGCCTCTCCCGACGCCCGGCCCCGCCCCGCCCCGCCCGCCGCCGCGCTCACCTCCAGGCGCAGGGAGGCCCCGCAGGCACGCAGGAACTCGCGGATGTTGCTCAGGCACTCACTCTCGCTCCGCGGCTCCGGGTAGACCTGCAACACACAGCGCGGGCGCTGAGCGCGGCGGCGGGCGGGCCGCGCGGCCCCGAGCCTCCCGGCCGCCGCTCCGCTCACCCTCTTTCCTTCCTGCGGGAGGCACCAATCTCCGTCCCTGCCCTCACCCGGAAGTGGGCCGGCGCCGGAAGTGACGCCATCAGACCGCGCCCCGCCACCGCAGGGGCCTCTTCCGGCCGGCGCCGGGTCCTTGCCCGCGGCGGCCGAGCATCCCTGACGCCCCTGCTTTCTCACCTGGGCTCATGGAGAGTGCAATTTTAGTCTCCTGCCTCACTTGAAACGGTTAGCAAGGTAATTACGCGCGTTGGGCTAAAGTGCGATGTACTCTTTCCCGAATGCAGGCCGTGCGCTTCGTGGGCGATTAGCCTGAACAGCCGCCTAGGCCACCGCCCGGCGGCGCCGAGACGCCCGCGGAGCGGTGGCTGCTGCGGGGCGCCGAGCGGAGGCGGCGCCCGGCCGACTTGGGCCGGGAAACCTGCGACCAGGACTGCGGGGGAGCCCGAGGCGTCCCGGCAGCGGCTCGTTTTTAGACCTAAAGATCATTTTTAAATCAGAACCTTTCGGTTCTGAACTGCGTCAGAACCGAGCGTTGCTGTTTACACTTACACCTCGTCCAGACTTGCAGCGTGTGGAGCCACTGCCTGTAGGGAGAAATCACGGCATTCACGCCATCGGGCTGCTCAGGAGTCCTGTGCACACGCTGCAGAGTGTTTGGGTTTTTTTAAATTACCAATCAAAACCAGGGTGTTCATCGATGCCATAAGAGAGAAAGTGAGGTTTGAAAAGCCCTAGGAGACAAGGCTAACACGTTTCCCTCCACGCTGAACAGATTTATTTTTGTCAGTGAAAGTGAAGAGTAGAACACCAAAACCAAAGCCGCCACCTCATGCACTGTGCTTCCCTCTACCCTGGAAGAATTTTCTAGGAACATACATCACATGTGTAGTTGACATCTGAATTTTCTTGCCATCATTTTAAATATTTGGAAAGGATATAATTTCCGACATTCTGATAACAGCATTTTAAAATTCAGGTTATACCTTTTTAAAAAAATACCCAATGGAATCTTAAGTACAGTAGAGATATGATACCCATTCTCCATCTTAAGAAATTTATGAAAAAACTCTTCTTTCAAAAGCAAACATCATTTTCTCCTTTAAGTCATTCCTATTCTATTCATCCCACAGAACTGTATGCTAATGTATCTTTATGCTTTAAAGCCTTACTGATCACAGCATCTTTTTTTGCAAGACGCCCATACATATGTAATCACAAAACGAATACTCATGGCACATTCTCAGGCATTTATGGACAAGTGCAGAGCAGTGAGAAACTCTAATCAATTTGTGTGCCTGTCCCAGTGGGACTTGAAGAAGGCCATGCTCTGCTCTCTTGTTAGTTCTCTATAAACAATATCATTTACACTATAAACAATATCCTTTACACAGTCTAGGAAACGTTTTTTGATTTTTGTACCTTCATTTGGTGATTTTGTTGTTTTAAATGGCCTCCAAGGGTAGTGCTAAAGTGCTGCCTAGCATTCTTAAGCGTAAGAAAGTTGTGATGTGTCTTACAGAAAAAATTCATGTGCTAGGTAAGCTCCCTTCTGGCATGAGTTATATTGCTGTTGGCCGTGAGTTCAATGTTAATGAGTCAACAATACGATACATCCAGAAAAAGGAAGAAGATATTCGCAGGTCTGTGAGTGAGGCTGCTCCAGAGAGCACTAAAGTAACATCTGTAGTATATGACGAAGCCATGGAAAAGCAGCTAAATTTTGGATTCATGAGATGAAGATCAACAAAAAAAGTATAGTGGGAAGCATTGTTGTGAGGCTGAAAGCCAAAGAAATTTACAGTCACATAACCCAGGGTCAGGAACATGTTAAACCCTTCTCAGCTAGGGCAGGCTGGCTTGCACATTTCAAAAGACGATACAGCATGAAAAACTTTAAGCTTGCAGTCGAGGATGGTTCTGCACACCAGGAAGCTGCAGAAGAATTTTAAAAGTACCGTTGACTGTTATACATGAAAAGGATTATGTTGAAGAGCACGTTTTCGATACCGATGAGATTGGCTTTTTTACAAGAATGTTGGCAAACGAACTTACGTGATGCAAAAAGCTTCCCAGGATCCTGATTCTAAAATACTCAAAGATCATACAACCTTGCTGCTATGCACCAATGCTACGGGCGACTTTAAATGCAAGCCCCTAATGGTGCACTTAAAGGGAAGAACTTGAACTGTATGCCAGTCCACTGGAGATGGAACCAAAAAGCCTGGATGGCATCTGAAATATTCTGGGATTGGTTCCACAATTGCTTTGTCCCAGAAGTAGAATGCTATCTCCAGAGCAAAAACTTTGCCTTTAGGGTTTTATTAACTTTGGATAATGCCCCAGTTCATTGCCATGAAGAACTAGAAAATGCCTTACTCCAATGTGGAAGTTCTTTTCATGCCCCCAAATACTACATCTCTCATCCAGCCCCTCAATCAAGGCATAATAAAAGCTTTCAAGGCACAGTACATGAGAGAGCTGTACAGTAAAGCTTGTGAGACACTTGCTGCCAACCAAGAAGCCACCATGTTAGATTACTGGAAATCAGTGACTATCCGCAATGTTATTGATTATGTTGGCACAGCTTGGGATAACATCAAACAGACTATTATCAATAACTGCTGGGAAACTGGCCAAATTGTGTGAAAACTTTTGAAGGCTTTGAAGGTGTTACAGAAAATATAAAAAACATAACATGTCAAAAACATAATGTGTACCGCACAACAAATAAGTGGAGAGGGTTTCAATGACATGAGGGAAGAAGATGTGGAGGAAATTTTGGCAGAGAAGGCAGTAGAACCCACCAACAAAGATCAGGATGAGATGGCAAAACATGGTATCAGAATCAGTGATGAAAGTCAAGACAGTGATGACAGTCAGCCCATGACTCCAAGAATTATTCCACTTACAGCAGCCAAAATATCAGTGGAATTCTGCCCTGGAAAAAATTTTCAGTGACATGGAAGAATGTGACCCTATGCTTGAACGCAGTCTCACATTTAAGCGCCTCACCTCCACTGCATTTGTCCCTTATTCAGAAATGCTTAAAGATTTGAGGAGAAAAGCCAGGCAAACAAAGCTGAAGCAGTTTTTCTAGCCAATTTTAGGGGGAAAGATGCAAAAGATAGAACTGCTGGATCACAACATACCATCTCCTTGACGTTTCCTCTCTCCAGGTAAGTTCCACCAGTCCACCATTTGATCTTCACAGGCAAGCCAAGGTCTTCAGGTTAAACCACACCTCCTGCAGTTCCATCTACAGTAAGCTGTTAATATTTTTATACAATTTTAAATGCCTAACTTGCTCAGTGCTTTTTTCAGAACTTTATTTGCATTTAATATTATATAGTATGTGTTCACAGTGCTTTGCTTACTGTCTTTATGAGCATTCTGTATATGTATGGTGTGTATGTATGACTCAGTGGAAGAGTTCAACTAGTACAGCCATGGTAAAGCATATTATATATGCTGTGATTGAAACTGTGTTTATTATAAAGAAATCCTCTCTACAGCTATTTGTAATATATATTAGCCATCTTTAAACAAAACATAAAACAAGGTCATGTATTGATTGATTGACAAAGTATTGTCACCAGACTCTTAGACAAATGTAATCCTGTGTCTCCCCTAGAAGCACTGTCTCAGTCATGGAGAATATAGTGATTGCGATAACTATGGAACAGAGCTACCACAATAACAAGAATTTATTCTACACTTAAGATTTTTCAGCCAAAAGGACCTCATTGTTAAGATTTTTCTTCTGACTTAACTATCATGAGTACACAAATGATAGAAATGATATACTATAGCTTTTGATAATTATTAAATATAAAAAGCAAAACAATTGGAAATGTGTATCTTAATGAGAAATATGGGGCTTCCTCTTTTAATTAACTCATTTGCCCAAGGACAATTATCACTTTTCTGCTAGAATGAGATGTGGTCTAACATCAGTGCTTTCCCGACTGGGACTTTTTTACACACATAAGAAATTTTGTTCACAAAGATAAGCACATGGATATTAAAGTAAATTTGTGATGTAACTTAATTCATTGAAGCCTTCTGAATTAGGAGCTCGGGTGTAGCTCAGTGGTGAGCACACTACCCACACAGAATACATGCTTATTAGCATATGAGTTCATTCCCCAACACCTAAAAATAAAATAAAGCTGAAGCTTTCTGAATTGCGTGGCCAAAGTCCAGATATGACCTATCATAAATGTTTTTAAATCATTATTTAATAACTTGACTAGAGTCTCCTTCAGTTTATGTGAAAACTAAGTAGTGGAGACCCTAGAGTTGCAAAACCATCACTGACACCTCAGAACCCTGGATATGTCTAGTTATCCCTTTGTTACGTGGTCTTCAGGTTTTCCATCTTGCAGCACCACACCATAAGAGGACAACAAGTGGGTGAAAGGTCTGCCTTTTTGTGCAAAGTGAGAGAAGGCTATTATGAAGAGGAGGCAAAACACCACAGGCACCATCTCACACCAGTCAGCTGCAGATAAGTATATGCAGGCCAAGGGTCTGGAAATTGACTCCCTGGAAACTATGCAATGCCCACAAAGCTCTTAAAGTCTTCCTGTATGCAGATCTGGGTGCATATAGCTTGCTACTTCAAAGAACAAACCTGTTTGGAAAACTTGTATTAAAGATTCAAACTTTATAATAAATAAGTAGTGCCTGGCTCTCTAATATGTCATCTAGGACAAGTCATTTGACCCCTCTGGATCCTTACCCTTAAAAAAAATATCCAGTGAAACCTAAGTATAATAGATAATTGTATAATACCTATTCTCCACCTTAAGAAATGAGGCTAACAGGCTTTCTCATTGAGATGTTGGGAGAATCAAATGTATTACAAATTATCAGCAATATTTCTTGAGCCCTGACTCCACAGCAGATCATGTTACAAGCACTAGGAATGCGAAGCAGAGTGAGACAAGGTCTCTGATCTCAGTGAGGAAAGAATACACTTGCAGGTGCAGGTGCAGCTATACAGAGGCACACTTGGAACCATGGAAGTACTACTGACAGGGTGGGGCTAGAGGCTTATCCAGCATCAAATGTGATCTCGAGCCTGGTAGATGAAAAAGCTAGTGGAACTGCATATTCAATTATGTGACATTTTAAGCTGGGCATGATGGTGTTCATCTGTTATCTAGTGAGGAGGCTAAGTCAGGACATCACTTGAGCTCATGAGTTGAGCTCATAGCAAGACGCTGTCAAAGTGTGACATATTAGAAGTCTATGGAGTGTTCAAGAAAGGTACCTAGTCAAGGGCACCTTAACTCATGAGTAAAACTACATTTAAAAACAGTGGAATATTATGATACAGAACAAGACAGGTAGAAGTCCTGTCCTTTATCAAAGAAGATGTGCACGGAGCACATTATTAGTTATCCCAGAAATGCAAATTAAAATCACAGCTAAAACTACACACCCACCAGAATGGGGCATGTGGAAAATGCAGACAGCATCCACTCTTGGTAAGACTGAAAACAGTTGGAACTCTCATACATGACTTGACAGCATACTATTTTACCTGAAGAACTGGCAGTTTCTTGCCAAGTTAAACTTAAACCCTAAATTCCAGCAAGTATTTGCCCAAAAGTGATGGAAACTCATCCACAAAATGCCACATAAGAGCATTCACACCATTGGCAAAGCCTTCACAACTGAAAGGAAGGGCTGTCCTCCATGTACCTCTAGGACTCAAGGGACCACCAACTCTGCCCAACTTCCCAGAAGTTCTGTCCCAAACTCTCCATTGATAATAAACTCCAGGTTTTTTCATTAAAAACTAATCAGACCAAGACTGCTTTCCAAACAATTGCAGTTTTCCCTAGAAATATAAAATTATGCTTAATATTTGAGGAATGGTGTGTCTTGTGTGAAAATTGGCCACATCATCTCAAGGCAATGCTAGGATCAAATTCTAGAAACCTTTGCAGCTGCCTTCTGCATTCAACAGCTGCCCAGGGACAGTCGACTCCACCCAGAGTCACTGCAAAGCACCAATTAAGGCAGCTGCCTTCTTCCAGTCAGACTTGGAAAGTGTTTAAAAAGAGTAAGAGCCATGCACAGTGGCATACACCTGCAATCCCAGCAGCTCAGGAGGCTGAGGCAAGAGGATCACAAATTCAAGGCAAGCCTCAGCAACTTAGCGAAGCCCTAAGCAACGTGTAAGACAGTGTCTCAAAATAACAAGGGGCTAGGTATGTTGCTCCGTGGTAAGTGCCCCTGGACTCAATCACCTGTACCAAATAGTTTGAGGACAAACTGCTTGAGAAGTAAGGACAGGCAGCATCAGCAAGGTAAGTGAATGAGCAGGCCTGGTGCTGCCTTAGCAACCATAATGAAGACAACAGAACCACCAGAGTTCCATCTAACTCCCTTCCAGCCCTGGTTCCCAGTGGCTCTCACTGCAGTCTTGTGTGTGTGAAATCCCCCACCTGCTTCCAATCTCCAGTGGGATTTGAGAACCACTGGTGTGGAATAACATCAGAATCAACTGGAGGAACAGCTTTAGGTGGAACCCAAGAATCTGAATTTCTTCCAAGTTCATGGGAGATGCTAATGATATCAGGACCAGACTTCAAGAACTAGTGGTATATGCCAACTGAAAGTAAGAAAGTGGTGTTTCTCCCACTAGAATAACAACTTCCTTACCACAGAACAAAGGTCCCCAGGTCTTTGTCATCAACAGCCTCATCAACCAGCTGGAGAGAATCAACTGCTTTGAGAACCTGCATCCTGGCTGTGGCACCTATCACATGATGACCTACTTGGGCACAGTTCAACTCCCCATTAGACATCTGCTCTCTAGTGGCAACCCACAGGCACCTCTTGTTAAATAGTCAACCAAGTAACCTAACCAACATGGAACACCAAAGTCACTTATCACAGAGCAATTGAGATAACCTTCAAGTGGAAAGGTAATAGAAAACACTTCAGGTTGGTCTGTTACTTAGTGGTAACATGACTGCTCAGAATGACATGCTGCATACGTCGTTAGTGCACTCTGCTCTGGGAGGCTACCCTTGGAGGGCCACATAACCCAGGCTCCCTGCACTGTGGCCTTGGGTTTCAGCCATTAGGAGACCATGGCTGGGAAGGAGGGGCACCTCCTGCTAAGTGGCACTGGCTGTGTGCTGGTATAGGTTCACAGAGCTGGCTGTGTCTCACCCCTACTCTGCTTTCAGTAACATCACCTTGCAGCTTGAAATCAGCCACAATGGAAGTGTTTATACCTCAGAGATTAGTAAACACTGCACATCAGAGCCTCCACCCAGAAAGCCAACAATGTTCCTCTCCTGACAACAGCTCCCTTTAGGAAGCCCCTCCTGCAGCTACAGCTTTCCTAGCTCTGGTAGTTTCCTGCTTCTCCCCACCAGTCCCTGCACATTTAGGGGCATAATGGCTTCCAGGAAACTGCCCCATCTCAGGGGTTCTATTTGTCCCTGCCCTCACTTCATACGTGGTCTCATTACTCACTCCAGTCTCTGTTTGGGGGCCATCTGTTTTCTGCTGCGACCCTAACTTGCAGAGTTTCCTGGTGGCAGCTGAAAATAGAGTAGCATGTAATACCAAAGATAGGAAACCATTTAGAAAGCAGATTAAATGGACTACAGTGCTTCCACAAAATGGACCAACAACTCTATACAATCTCTAGGTTTACATTAAAGTAAAATCTCTAGGTTACCAAAATGCAGTGCTGGGTTTGAAATCCTAAATTCACCTTTAAAAGCCTACTTAGCATTTAATGGCTTGTCTAATATTCAATTACATGGTAGTCACTGCTTTATTCTA
The DNA here is from genome assembly GCF_048772815.1 of Callospermophilus lateralis. Lineage (NCBI taxonomy): Eukaryota > Metazoa > Chordata > Mammalia > Rodentia > Sciuridae > Callospermophilus > Callospermophilus lateralis. The sequence continues at coordinate 109,726,862 of NC_135316.1, read as the reverse complement.
GTTAGGCTACTGCAGTCTCCTTTTCTTCATAGTGCTCTCTGCCTATTATTCCATAGGACATGCTGTGAAGTGGAGTGAAACACAGGTGAAAGGAGCCCACTTAGCCATCCATCCACTGGACAGGTCTTCCAAATCCATTGGAAAAGAAATGAAGCATCAAGCAGAAAATTAAAAGATTTGGTTGCTAAATATCAGATAAGTAAATTACTTCTCAAAAGCATGTAGCCTACTACCCAGTAGTTTGCTGAAAGACAATTAAACTTTTAATAATGTGCACTTTCTTTTGCTTGCTTTCTTCAACATACCCCAAAACCCAGCTCCTATAAGGAGTGCTAGTCACATAGGGAGAAACAAAATTTTTTCCACTAGTTTGAAACTGGCCAGATTTACAAATATGTAGAGTCAGATATGCCAGAGACGTGACACATGGAGGAGATGACCAAGGCTGCATTGCTTAAATTAACTCCTGTCCCCTGAGGCTTGGTTCCCACAGGCTCCAAAAGCATGTGAAGTCCTTCAGAGCTGGTGGCAACTGTCCCAAATTCATGCCAATGCCAAAAATAGATAAGAAAATGTTTAAAGATAAAGCACCCATCACATAACCTAGAATAAATCTGTCCACAAGCTGTAGGTTTTCCCAATAATGCTAGATAAACACAGGGAGCTGCATGTTAGCTGGCAAGTGAAAGCAACCTGGAAAGGACAGAGGTGCTGCCTTGGCTGGAGGTCAGCCCCTTGGGGATGCCGACATTGGGCAGCAGCTCAGCCAGCAGAAGGCATGGCAGAAGCTGGCTGTGCTCCCTCAGTGGAGGACACCGATTCAGGAACACAAAAGAAGAGTAGAAATTCATAAGAACTCAGACTAAGTCTTGTGGCCAGAGATTGTCTTCAAATTTCTGCCTGTTCATCACGGCACAATCACCCTCCTATGTCAGTCATGCTTGTAACTTAACGAAAACAGCCCAGGGGTTACAGCACAGCATTTTGTGAATCTGAGCCACTCATTCCTTGCTGCCTGGGCTCCATTCTACTTGGCTTCTGATCCCTCGGTGTTGATTTTGTCTCCTGATCCCATCTCAGAATACCTGATGGTTCCGTTTCTAAAGACCCACTGTTGAAGAATACGTGGAGAAGGCCTGTGGTCTTCGATGGAAGAGTGGGTCCTTGCCGTGTGTGCTGGTGGCAACAAAGTGAGCACCCTAGGTGCAGGGAGGCCCACCCTGTGAGCACATGCATCCCCGCTGACCAGGCATACCTCACACACATGCTGTCTGGTAAAACCACCACCCAACATCCTGAGACAAGGGAACATCCCTCCTCCAGCAGCCCCTGATGGCATTCCACATTTAAATTTTGTTCTCAGATGTCTCAGGACTGCTGATGGCTGCCCTGCCATTTCCCATTTGGTTTGACAACTACTCAGATTCACTTCTGAGGACTCTCCCACACACCCCTGCACACACAGTGACACCATCTGTGACTGGGCACTCCAGGCAGTAGCCTTTGTTCCAATCCTTCCCAGCTGAAGGACCAGTCTGTGCTTTTTAAACTGCTCAAGAAGCTGCATTTATGGCAAGGAGAAGCCTCAGAGCCATATTACAGAAGATGGGACATGACCACTTGGGAAGAGTTCCATTTTGGTCCATGTTTGAGAGGTCACTGAAGGAGTGCAGAGAGCACTGGCACATTGTGCAGAGGAGCCAGTGAAGCAAAAGGGAGGCCTTCACTCAGGAAGAAACAACTAAGGGGTTGGGAACAGCAGAGGACACCAGGGCTAAGCACATCTCTATAAATAGCAGGTGAGCCTTGCCCTAGCAAGGATAGCCAAGAGCCAGGCCAGGAGGAAGGTGAGGAACAGCACTAGCTCAGGGTGCTTGGAGGAGGTTAAGGAAAAAAAAAAAAAACTGCAGGAAAAATTCAGGGCCAATGAGACTTTCATATTATCAATAAGTGGCCAAAAGCTGATGTGAAACCTCACTGCCACCCAACACTCAAGTTATTGGCAGAATGTGACCTGAGTAAATAGAGCACAGTTATCAATAAGATGCACAGCAGTCATACTTGAGGAAATAAAATTTTTAAAAACCACTTAGACAAACTGACCTTCATTAGTTGAAGATAAGGCTGCCAGTATATACACAAGAAGTCTGTTCATATTACTATAACTGAGGTATTTCACTGCTTATTTATACATCAAACCAGAAGTCACATCACTTCTCTGCCCAAAACCCTTAAAAGTTCCACACTTTTTCATGCAGAGAAAAAGCCAATTCCTATAAGAAAATGAGAAGACAAACCACAGACTGGTAAAAGAAGGATCTGCAAAACACACAGCCAAAGACTTGTATCCTAAATATACAAAGAATTCTTAAAAATTAACAATAAGGAAAAAAATTAATGGGCAAAAGAAGCCAGGCTTGACAATACACACCTGTAATGCCAGCAACTTTGGAGGCTGAGTCAGGAGAATCACAAGTTCAAGGCCAGCCTCAACATGTAGCAAGACTCTGTCTCAAAAAATAAAAAGATTTGGGGATATGGTTTTGTGGTAGAGCAGTCCTGGATTCAACCCCCAGTACCACCAAAAAAAAAAAAAGGCAAAAGACCTGAAGAGACAACAAAGAAGATTCGTAGATGCCAGTTGTTAGTCAGCTTTCTGTTACTGGAACAAATACCTGAAGTAAATCAGTTTATAAAGAGGAAGGATTTACTTTGGCTCATGGTTGAGAGGTTTCAGTCCATGGTCATTTGGCTCTTATTACTTTGGGGCCTGTGGCAAGGCAGGACCATGTGGCAGAAGGGGCCAGGATCATAATACTCCCTTCAAGGACATGCCCCAGTGACTCGACTTCCTCCCACTAGGACCCCACCTGTTAAAAAGTTATACCATCTCCCAGTAGCACCATAGGCTGGGACCAAGCCTTCAACATATGGGCCTTTGAGGGACACTTTCCCAAACCATAGCACAAGTAAACATGTGAAAAGACGCGCCCTGTTATACATCACCAGGGGGATGAAGATTAAAGCACAGTATCACTACACACAGATTTAAATGAACCAAATCCAGAACACCGACAACACCAAATGCTGGTGAGGATGTGGAGCATCAAGAATTCACATTCATGCCCGAAGAAATACAAAATGGTACAGCCACGTTGGAAGGCAATTGGTGGTTTCTTATAAGCTAAATGTAGTCTTATCATACAAGCCTGCAATTGTGCCCCTTGGTGTTTACCCAAATGAGTTTTTTTTAAAAAAACATTCTTCTAGTTGTTGATAGATCTTTATTTTATTTATTTATATGTGGTGCTGAGAATAGAACCCAATGCCTCACACGTGCCAGGCAAGTGCACTACTGCTGAGCCACAGCCACAGCCCTCCAAATGAGTTTTTTAAGAACTTAGGTCCACACAAAATCTGTAAGCAGATGTCTTTATCAGCTTTACTCATAATCTCTAATACTTGGAATTTACCAGGATATGAATGGATAAACAAATAATGGTATATCAAATAACATGTTATTCAAAAAAATAAAAATAAAAAAAAGAAGTGCACCATCAAACTATGAAAAGATGGAGGAACCTTAAATGTATATTGAAAGAAGCCAGTGGGGAAAACTATATGATTTCAGATATATAACATTCTGGAAAAGACAAAGCTGTGGAGACAGATCAGTAGTTGTCTAGGGCTGAAGGGAAGGAGTGTAAGGGGGCAGAGGATTTTAGGGCAGTGACACTGTGCTATACAATACTATAAAGTGGATATGTCATTGTACATTTATCAGGACCCAAGCAATGTACAAGATGAGCGATCACAGGAACCATGGGCTTCAGTTCATTGCTGTGATCTGAATGTCCACTCCAATGCTCTTGTTGAAAATGCACTGCCACTGCCGCTGTTGGGAGGCAGGACTGTTAGCGGGTGTGTGGTCATGGGGGCTCTGCCCTGGTGCACTGATTCATGTCATTATCACTGGAATGGATTCCTAATAAAAAGCATCAATTTGGCCTGATTTGCCCTCTGTCTCTTGAGGGTGTGTTTGCCCTTCTGCCATGTTGTGATGTAGCATGAAGGCCCTTAGCAGATGTGGTCCCTTGACCTTGGACTTGCAAGCCTCCAGCACCCTGAGCCAAATAAATTCCAGTGTTTGTCCTTCCACCAGTCCATGGTACTGTTGTAGCAGCAGAAAACTAGATGCTGATCATAAGTCAGTATTACTCACCAGTTCTAACAGGTATGTCATTCACACCAGATGTTAATAATCAGGAGAGCTGGGGATGGAGGGAGAGAATATGGGGACTCTTTTTCTGCTCAATGCTTCTAGAAACCAAAAATGGGTCTTTTTTTAAAAGCTGCATGATAATAATCAAAAGCCCTTATATGGCCTACACAGCCCACCCCCTTGCTCCCTCCTTGACTATTACCAGCTATTGCTCACTCACACTGGCTCTGCTCTTCCTGGACTTGCCAGTGACTCCTGCCTCGGGACCTTTGCACTAGTGATCCCCTCTGCTGAAACACTCTCCCCTTTGCTGTGATCATCATCAAGTCTCTGTTCAAATGCCACATCTCAGAAACCCCAAGCCAATGACCTGACAAACAGCTGCAATGCCACCCTAGTTGCTTCATGCCCCTACCCATGCTGCTTTTCTTCCACTGGGGAAGATGCTATCCAGTGTGCCTAAGTGCTGCATTTACCGGATTTCTCCCTACACTATATAGCTATTCTCTGCAAGCAGAGGACTGGTCTGAACAAATACATCTCATGGTGGCCCATCTGGCTCCTAATGGGTTATTTGTTCAATGAGTCAATAAAGTGAGGGCATGTGCCTAGGGCACTCTTAAGTACCATCACTTGATGAAACCTACCAAAAGTGATGTTGATGCTGTGGCATCTAGAACCAAAATGTGACATACAGTCACTGGATATGGCCTGAAACATGTCACTCGGTGATTCCGTCATGGTGTGGACATCAGAGTGTATTTGCACAAATCAAGACAGCCACCATGCCACCATGTCACTCCGTGATATCGCTTATGGAACCACTGTCATGAATGCAGTCTTGTTGGTCAAAACAGCAAGCACATGACTGTACACTGCTGGGGATGGAAGACATGAGACGGAACTATCCTAAAACTTGGAAATACAATCACTATAAGAAAAATGATGGAGAAATCAAAGACTCATTTTGCTTTTAGACCTTAACCCCTTCCCATCATGACTTACATACATATACCCCGTCATACCACCCTGCCGGAGGCCAGCTGCCCACCTGCTGCCCAGCTCTCCCAGGACTGCCCACATGCAAGGCCAGGGCTCAGCTTTCCCTGTGTGTGCATCAGGGCATCAGTCCATCAAGGGCTGCACAGAGGAGCTCTGGTTACAGCTCTCATCTCTGTCACTGAGGAAAATCACTGGCTCTGAGCTGGGTCTCCACAACCAGCTGGCCTGCTCCCTCGAGCCTGGCTCATTTCCGTCATTCACATTTCATGCAGGCATCCCTAATATCCGTGTGTTCACAAGCCTGCATTATATTTGTTTCCTAAGTTTCACAAGGGGGCTCTAGACCTCATGTGATTCTGGTATTTCAGAGTTGAGAGACGGGAGGAAATTCAGAAAGAGCTAGGGAGAGAGAGACACAGAAAAAGAAACAGGCACAAAGAAAAGGGGGAGAAACGGACACACAGAGGGAAGTGGTGAACAGGACCCACACGGCATACGTGCCGTTGGTGACAAACATCCTGCCAGGGGCACTTCGGGTGAGGGCACAGCCCAGCAACTTGCTGCATTTTCTTCAGGTTTCTCAGGCCTGAGTTCTCCACTGGTGCTGAGCACATTCATGCCATTTCCTCTGTTCTCTCCACTATTGCTGGCCCACACAGTGAGTGTCACTCAGGTGACTCTGTCCTTCAGTTCTGTAACTTTCACTGGGTTCTTCTTTACAGTTGTGTCTTTGCTGAGGGGGTCTATGTTCTCATCAACATCCCTCTCAAAGCCACGTTATGGTACCTGCTGGGCCCCCTCTGTGGACAGCTCCAGCACCACCCATGGGGGAGAAACACGGCTAGCAGGGCCTCAGCGACCTCTGGCAAAGGAGTTCCCGTGCCCACCAGCCTTCCCCTGCCTGATCTAGTGTTTTCTCCTGCAACTAGTCTTGGGGCTGGAAATTGTCAAAAATGTCGATGTTTTCTCCGACTGTGAGTAAAACATGGATTCTCAATTGGCAAGTGAACAGAAAGCAGCAATTGGAGTGACTTCCACAGCATGTCTTGGGGTTGACTGGAAGGACAGTGCAAATCCCAATGGCTATTTCAGATTTCAGGGAACCATGGTAGCCTGGTGGATGGAGGAACTCTGCATCCCTTAGAGGCAGTGTCAGGAGTGGCCGCCAGCCGAACACCATGAAATGAAATCTGTCCTTAAGGAGCAATGGTAGGAACTGGCTGCAGGGCTGCTCCCTGGGGTTCCTCCCTGGGGCTGCCCCTGAGGACTCTTCCCTGGGGCTGCTCCCAGACCCCATAGCCAAGTCACAGGGTTAAACCCTACACTTTCCTGGAAAACCCCAGTCCTAAAGACACCGACAGTAGCTCAGGGTCCGCCTCATTCCCGCAGCTGCTCCTAGCCCTGACCCGAGTGTTTCAAGTGCCTTGACGCCTCTAACTAAGCTTCATTTCACCAGACCTTGCCCAAACCTCTGAGCTTGGTCTCTCAACAAAGATCATGTTTCTCTTCCGTTTCAGAAGAAAACTTCTGTGCAGATGGGGATCCCAACTTTTCAGGTAAATTCCGAGTCCCCTTCCAATTTAAGTGGGACTTTTTTCTCCAGTCTTTCTGCACCATGTTTGAATATTGCAGACCCACAGGGAGGCAGACCTCAGGTACTGTACTGCCTGAAGTGAGAAGGCACTGGCTGGGAAACGCACCAGATGTAAGGGCCACCTGTGGAAGATCCCCTGGGAACACAGCTGGGCCCCACCTGCAGTACTGCCAGGTGACTCACAGTGGTCTGGGTCATGGTTCTCAATTTTGGTCCCCTGGACCACCAGAATCAGCAGTCCCTCAGACCTCAAGAGGGATACTGCTTCTCCACCCTAGCTTAGGCCTCCTGCATGAGCAGCTCTGAGGGTGGAGACCAGCTCTGTATCTGCACATGCTCAAATTGAACAGCCACCAATGCAAGACAGAAACACACAGAGAGCAGTTAGTTTTGGGCAATGTCTCCATCCTTACCTAAAATCCCGCTCATTGTCAGATAAGCCAAAGGGGAAAGATGAAACACCCAGCATTAATGCATTCAAAAGATGAGAATGAAGGTCTCAGAAGTTCTCAGGGTAATGGCTTCTCGTGCTCAGTACAACACTTATTGAACTCAAACCAATGGACTCATCCACTGAGAAGGAAAGAAGCACATTTCAAAACATGGGAAATGAACAAAAAATATGCTAGGCATATTTCCCTGAAACTAGTGGAAAGGACAGTTTTCTAGAGTCTCCTTTATCCAGAAAAGCATGCCTGACATCCACATCCTATTAACAAAGGTTACAGTGAAGTTGCTCACCCATTGCTGCTCCTCCACACGCCTGTGCCGGGTTTTCATGCGCCTAGCCTCAGCTGCATCTGTGGGCTCAGCCGTTGTCTCACCCCACAGTTCTGTTTCCAGCACTTTCCAATCCCCACAAACCTGCAAGCTCAAATCTCTCCCTTTCCAGAGACCCTCTCTTCTGTACTAACTCATGGGCCCTGACTGAGGTGACCAGTAATGAGGGTGGCCCTATATCCAGGTTTTCCCAGGCCCGTCCAGCTGTGCCCACTGCCCTAGACCAATCATGAGTGGGCCTTCCCTCCCCCCAGCTCAGCCAGCACTGGCAGGTCTTCAGTGGCACACACTCAGACTCTGGCAGCACACCAATCAACCTCCTCCCCACCTCCTGTCATGGTGCCCTCTACTGAATAAGCCCATTGGCCACCCCTCTTAAGTCTCCTGGGACCGTGGGCACTGCTAGGTTATTCATTTCCAAGTTCCCCCAGCTGAGTCTGACCTTCGCACAGTAGCACCACAACTCCTGGTGAGAAATCTCACCACTCCTACAGCTTCAGGTCACAGCTCTGCACTGTGATTCCCCGGTGTATAATATAGTCCAGGTGTCCTCCAGGCTCTCAAAGCTCCACACAACCACACTCCAAGACATGTAACCCATTCACAATCTCCATGCACTAGCCCAGGCCACATGCAGGATTCGCTCAGAGGTGACCCTGCGCCTCTCCTGCTGTGCAGTCAGAGGTGGCTCCAAAGGCCTTTCCCAAGTCAACCCACCACAAGCCCTGTGAACTTGGTTCCTGGAACCCCTCTCAATTCTATCATCATCTCTTTGGCATACCTACTCCACCCTAACCCCAGGTCTCAACAGCTCTCTGCAGACAATCCCATACAATTTTCTACATGTTTTCTAAACATGCAGCTGATCATATTATTCCCTCCTTAAAACCCTGGGAAAGCACAACTGGCCCACGAGGCCCTCTGCTGCCTGGCCCCGCCATCTCTCCTGGCATCCTTGTTCAGTCCAAGGCCATCTAGGCCTCTCCAGGGCACTCCCAATGCACCAGGGATCCCCCAAGCCAGGCCATCCCTCCTCCATTATAGAACCCCATCCCCCAGAGCTCGACTCCAGTGCCACTGCATGACAGGAGCTTGCCCTACACCATCCCTGCCCCATCTGCCAAGGTTAGTAGGTCCCTCTGCTGCACGTATGGAATCCATCTCTCGCCTTCAGAGCACGTCTCACAACATAGCCGCTCATGTCATTACTCTCCTCCACCATTGGGTTACTTTTGCAAGTCATAAATCTCCAAGGCCTTGCATGATTCTTGAATACAGTGAATACCCAATCAAGATTTGAGGAGAAAATAAATAAATGAACAGATAAAAAGATGAGTCTCTGGTAATAAATCCCTTTCCCCATAAAATGTAAGTACACTACACATGTTTTCTAGAATCACGATTAGATTCAAAAGTAGAAGACAGCCTGTAAGATGAGTTAAAACCCATACACCAACAAAAACAATCATATGACAGGGCAAAACTGACAAGCCCCAAACTGAGGCACCCCCACACATAGTGGGCTGTGGTCTTTCAAAGGTGCAGTCTGACGAGCACCAATGTGGGCGCACCCTCACAAAACCCGTGACCACATCTGCCCCTGGCTTCGCAATCACCTCCATCCCAGGTCCCCAAGCAAGGCTCAACCCACTGTCACTGAGATACCGCATATCTTCTGGAAGCCCACATCAATAGAACCACACGGTGTGTACTCTGCTCAGTTTCTGTCACTCAGCACAATATTGAGGCTCAACCATGCTCTGGGCTATTCTCTTATCTGTAGTAAAGATATACCACAATTTTAAATTCACCAGCTAGAAACATTTGCTTATATCTACTTTGTGGGTATTAAAAATAAAACTGCTGTGAACATTTGTGAAAGACTCAATATGGAGACACCATTTTCTTGGGCAGATACCTAGAAGTGGAATGGCTAAAACATTTGTTAGGTGTATGTTTAGTGTTTTAAGAAACTCATGACCTGTATTCTGAAGTGTTGTCTGATTTTACATTGCCACCAACCGTGAGAGTCCAGCTCCTTCCTGCCCTTGCCCACACTTGACATGATCACTCTTCCCAGCAGTTGTGATAACAGATATATAGTATGCAGCCCTACCTCACTGGGGCTTTATCACTAATGGAGTCGAGTTTCTTTTCATGTGCTTATTTGCCATATTGATATCTTCTTTGGTGAAGTGTCTGTTCAGACCATTTATTTCCTTTTTAAACTGAATTGTTTGTTTCTTTATTGAGGTCTAGGAGTTCTTCATGTATTCTGGATATAAGTTCTTAAACACACATATGATCTGCAAATATTTTCTCCCAATCTATGTTTTGTCTTTTCATTCTCTTAACAGTATCTTTCAAAGAACAGAAGTCTTTCCTTTTGACTAAGTCCAATTCATCAATTCTTTTAGAGATCATGTTTTTGGTGTCATGTCTAAGAAATCTTACCTTGCCGAAGTTACAAATGTTTGCTCTTGTGTTTTCTTCTGGTTGTTTATGGTTTAGGCTTTACATCTAGATCTGTGATTCATTTCAAATTAACTTTTGTATGCTGGGGACACCTAGCCTGGAGTTCATTAAAATAGTGGTTTCTAATCATTCTGGCACCATCACTGAAGACAGCATGCTTTCAACAGTAAATTGCCTCTGCACCTTTGTTGAAAGTCAGGTGTCTTTTGTGGGTCTATTTTTGCACTCCATTCTGTCCTGTATATTTATTGCTGTGTCTTTTGGACAGTGCCTCAAAATTACTGGAAACCACATCCTCCAAACTTCTTCCTTCTCTCAGTTCTGTGGCTATCCCAGGTCCTTTGCATCTTCATATATATTTAGAAATATTTGTTAAAGCAGGTGCAATGATGCATGCCTATAATCCCAGCAGCTCACAAGGCTGAGGCAAGAGGATCCCAAGTTCAAAGCCAGCCTCAGCAACTTATCAAGATCCTGTCTCAAAATAAAATTAAAAAAGGACTGGAGACATGGCTCAGTGGTTAAGCACCCCTGAGTTCAATCCCTGGTACAAAAAAAAAAGATAAGAAAATCATTTGCCAAGGTCTGGACAAAAAAATGCTGGGATTTTGGTCCTGATCCTGTTGGAGCTGTGGATCAGCGTGGGAGAACCAGCATCTTAGCACCAGAGAGACATCTGACTCAAGCCTCAGGTCCTCTTCCATGTCACCCATCAGCATTGGGCTTTTAGAGAGCACGCATCATCTTTCTTATTATTGTTAGATTTATCCTCAATCATTTCTCTTTTCTTCCTTTTCACTTTGCTATTCCAAATGTATTTTATTCCAATTTCTGATCATTTTGCTATATATAAAAATATACTTGCTTTTTTTCCTTTTTTCTTTCCACACATCACAATTGATTTTGTATATTAATCTTATGTACTTCAACCTTGCTGAACTCACTTAGTGGTTCCTGTGCCTACTTTGCGGATTCCATCCAATTTTCTGCACAGTGCAAGGACAGGTTGTGGGTTCCTTTCCAACCCGGACGCCTTTGATTTCCTCTTCTCTTTCCTCAGGTATCCAGTGCAAGGTTGGACATCCCAGTTTTGTTGCCCGTCTCAGGGAAATGCTCCGTCTTCCACATCTGGAGTGCTGCCCCCTTCACCAGGAATAGATATTGGGTTTTATCAAGTGCTTTTCCCTCATCTATTGAAATAATCCTGTAGTTTTCCTCTTTTAGCCTATTAATATCATAAATTGTATTGAATGATTTTCAAAAGAGAAACTAACTTTGCTATCCTAAGATCAATCCCTCTAGGTTATGATGTATTACCCTTTTCATATAATGCTGAATTTGATAGGCTAATTAAGTTTTAGATCTATATTCATGGAATTACTGGTTTATGATATTTTTCTTACAATATCTTTACCAGGGTTTTTATTGGAGGCGGGGGATGCTGGGGATCAATCCAGGGCCTTGTGCATGCAATGCAAGAACTCCACCAAATGAGCTACATCCGCAGCTCCGGGGTTGTTTTGTTTTGTTTTAAATCAGGGGAAGGCAGACTTCATTTAACAAGTTGAGAAGTATTCTCCAAGTCCAATTTTTTAGAAAAGTTTATTGAACTGCCATTATTTTTTCCCTAAATGTATAGCGGAATTCAGCAGGGAAGCTATCCTGCCTAGAATTTTCTTTATGAGAAGGTTTTTACCTATAAATGTAATTTCTGTAATAGGACTATTCAAGTTACCCATTTCTTCTTGAGTGAGCTTTGGTGGTTTGAGTTTTCCAAGGAACTTGTCCATTTCATCTACACCACAGAATTCACTGGTTCATAAAAACACACCCTTTTTATGCAACCTGCAGAATCTGCAGCCACCTGACGTCAGTGGTCTGTCTCCTCCTTTCCCATCAGTCCCGCTAGAGGCTTATCATTTTTACTGATTCTTCTCAGAGATCCAGCTTTTGGTTTCATGGATTTTTCTTAGGAATGTTCTCCTTGTTTCATGGACTCCCTTTCCATTCCTTACTATGCTTGCTTCTTCCTCTGGGTCTAATTTGCCCACGTTCTTCTTGTTTCTTGAGGTGGAAGCTCCCTCACAGATGACTAAAGACTGGCCTAGGTGAGGTGAGCAGGGCCTCACTCCCTAAGTACCCTGGAAGCTCGCAGGCCACGAGCAGAGCCGTGCTTGCTGCTGCCCCTCAAGAGCCATCCCTGGAGAGCTGCACAGCATGGCCACGGGGATGTGCTTGTCAGGGGTGCCCTGAAGGAACCGTGGATGACAAAGCCGGAAGTCTCCTGCCCCTTAACAATGTGGCCTCTGTGGTGCTTTCTGGAAGCTTAACCTTCGACACAAGTCTGTAAACAATTCAACCACATGCTATTAATAGGGCCTGTTTTCAAAAGAAACAAAAATACATTTAAAATAGGAATAAATGTAACCAGAAAATTCATTTCCGCTAGGAGAAATCAGCTACCAGCACCAGTGTGTTGTGGGATTAGTTATATAATCACAGATCTTAAATAAGGTGATTTCTTCAGCACACAGGAAAGCCAGAGAGAGACTGCTCAAGAAAACTCTGGGAAGGCTGGAGGGAAGCTGGCTGCTTAGGCAGCCTCCGGTTCTTCCTGAAGAGTCCACAACAGAGGCAGTCAGAGCCAGAAACATTCTCCAGAAACTCCTAATTTTCTGTCAAAATCACTGCAATGTTCTCCCTTAAATTGAGTGTTAAAGTCATAAATCTTTTGGCATGTGTTCAGAAAGCAATTGACTTTTTCAGAAAATCTGTCTTTCTAACCAAAAACTTCTGAAACTTTGCTAGCTATAAATGGAAACTTAATGCCACTTATGAACTTGAACTCTATCAAGGACAGGAAACTGGTGGAACGTCCCTGGAACAGGGACTTAGTGGTGAGACCCTTGGAACTGAGAAAAAAGGGCCATCGCAGTCCTCAGTATTTACAAATCAGCTAAAACTAGGCCCTTTCAAAAAAGGCGTGTACAAAACAAAATAGAGGACATCCTGTCAGAACCAGACTTCATCACAAGAAGCTATGCAAAATCAAAACCAACTTGGGACTATGGACTCCCATTTTAGACTTAAGCAATTCAGCGTAAACTGGAAATCCCAACTGCGTTTACATATGCTTTTCTCAGGATCTAAAGGAACATACAGTTTCTTCAGAACAAAGAGGGGAATATCATCAGCCCCTTAAAAAGAAAAGTGCTCCGCTCCAAGTGTAATGATAAAGCTCCGCGTACCACACCAAGCAGCAAGGAGAGCCAGCTGCAGATGACCTACCCTGTGGGACCGCAGGATCATCTCACAGCTCTAGGAGGATTCCTCCAAGACACCAGGAGAAGGAACACCAGCAGCCCCTTCAGCAGTACCAGCCGCCACCTGAGGTCAGGATGTAGAGGCCTGGGCCACCCACCCAGCCCTCCTGGCCACCTGCAGCTATCCAGGCAGGAGTCTGAGGCTTATTCTAGGGGGAAAAGTGAACCAAGGAGGCCCAAGACTTGGGAGAGGGCGTGGAGGAAGGCCACGGCAAGGCGGGTCTCCCTGAGGGCCTGCAATCCTTGCCAGGGGCCTCAGAGGTGACCACCCCACAGGCACAAGCCTCCCAGCCCTGCCAGTGGGCATGTGGCTTGCTCTTCACCCATCACCAGTGATCTAAGCAGTCTCCAACGTGGAAACCAAATTCCAAGAGACAGCCAGGCAGACCTTGATGCACACCTGGGACGAGCTTCAAGGTGGTTCCAGAATTGGCAGGGAGACCAGCTGGGGCTTCGGCTCAGGGGCAGAGCATTCCTAGCCCAGGGAGGCCCTGGGTTTGATCCTCAGCCCACATAAAGACCAACAAAATAAAGGTACTGTGTACATCTGTAACTAAAGAATATTCTTTAAAAAGAATTAGAGGGTACAGAGAGAAAGGGAAAGGAAGGAAGAGAAGGAGAAAAAGAAACCAGATATTAAGAAACAAGGAAAACCAGATATTTAAAAACAAATTTTTAAATTTCTAGGTAGAAATTTTAAAATAATAGTCAAAGTAGAGACAAAACAAAAAAATTCAGTGGAAAGTTTAGAAGATTTAGAAGTCAGAAAAATAGGTTTTGGGAGGGGGAACACTCTACCACTAAGCACACCCCAGTCCCAGGCTGGTTGGCTGCAACTGGACCAGGACGGCCTCTCCAGGACCCAGCTCTCCTCCGTCGGGCCCCTCAGCCAGCTTCCAGGCATCGGCTTCATCCTCATGGTGGGGCAGGGCCTGAGAAAGGGTGGAAAGCTCAAGGCCTCCACGGCTGGGCTACAAACTAGCACTGGGCGCTTCTGCCACCCGGGTCAGACCAGCTCAGATTCAAGAAGGAAGCAAAGAGGCTCTGGATAGGGGCAGCGATGGACAGCAGGAGAGCTGAGCTGCTTCTGTGCTGGACCACACCCTCCTTCCCTCTGAATCCCAGGAGGCTGTCTCCCTCCGCAGTCCTGGGAACACCACTTAGACTGCAGGACTTGCCCAGCTGAAGGCAGCTGCCTCAGCCAGCCCTTCTGCACACCAGGAGTCTGGGCTGGGTGACCACTATGTCCCTTCATGCTGAGACACTTCACACTGAAGGCCCTGCTTCCTCTCATGGCTGGACAGGTGCTCCACACACAGGCACATATGTGATGTCTCCCTGCACATGGTGGCCTCCCCAGCATGCATGTAACAGGAACCCCCAGACCCAATGATCATAGACATGAACTTTTTTCTTTTCTTGAAGTACTGGGGGTTGAACCCAGGGGCACTCTGCCACTGAGTTACATTCCTAGCTCTATCTTCAGCTCTATCTTAATCTTGATTTTGAGACAGGGTCTCCCAAAGTTGCTCAGGCTGGTTCCAACTTACAGTCCTCCAGGATAAAGCCTCCTGCTGGGGTGACAGGTAAGCACCACTGGACTTCATTAAAATAGGTGTTTGGCCAGGCGACTAGGGAGACCGAGACAGGAAGATCACAAGTTCAAATCCAGCCTCAGCAATGGCAAGGCAAGGCACTAAGCAACTCAGTGAGATCCTGTCTCTAAATAAAATACAAAATAGGGCTGGGGATGTGGCTCAGTGCTCAGTGCCCCTGAGTTCAATCCCTGGTACCCTCCCCTAAAAAAGGTGTGTTTGAAGCAAATTCTGCACATCTTCCATGCTGGCACAGCCCTACTGTCCTTGAGCTACAGACAGCAGCAGACACACACCACTCTGCAAAAGTGGGCTGAGAACCGTCAGGAGTTCAGAAGGAAAACTGAAAACACAAAGGCATTGGGAGACAGATGTCCCTAAGCCAATTCTGCACACCTGGTGACAGGGAAAGTGGGGAAGTTGCTGGGGGCAGCCCTCTGCTGAGGAGGCCACTGCCCGGCCCTCCTTTCCCATTCAGCTCTCCTGGCCTTTGACCTTCATGAAACCTTGTATGATGAAACCCGAGTGCCCAGGCTGCACCCTCCAGCCCCTTCCGTCTCCACAAGCCCCGCAGCTGTGCTGTGACCTGGCGCTGACAGGGGTGTCTGGTGGTGGGGAGGGAGCCACAAGAACCTGCTCTGAGAATAAAGCAACCTTCCTGGACCCGAGTGGCTCTGAGGCTCAAATCACAGCTCAGCATTTCCCAACCCAGTGGAAAGTTCCTCAGCGTCAATTGATAAAACAACAGCAATAGCACGTCTTCTCATTTACTGTGGGACACCCTATCGCCCCAACAGGCCATTCCCATCAGCAGAGAGCATTCATATCCTCCTAAGAGGAGGAAACTGGGACTCAGAAAAGGCAGGCAGATTGTTGAAGTCACACGGCAAATGACTGCAGCAGTGAAGCCAGGTCTATCCAACCCTGGAAGACGAACCAGGTCTTCAGGTAGGGGGACCTGTGGCTTAAGGACCACCAGTCCCTGGAACTGCATGAGGCACAGTTGTGTGACCAAAGGAACTGTGTGCCCTTACCACCCCCTGCCTGAAGTGAGGGACACCAGGGGCAGATCTCCAACTCACGGGAGGTTCCAGTCTAAAAAGATGAAAGCATCCCATGACAAGAATACACAGCTCCACACACCCCAAGGCAGCTCCATTTGTTATATTTTACAGTCATTAGTTACCTCTGCACATTCGAGGAAACATCTGTATGACTCTTTAGTTTTAATTTATGCACATATGTGTGTGCCTCTTGGTACAAATGGAAACTGAGTAAACACTAAAAGGAGGAAAGCCCCGGGAGCCAGAGTCAGGTGGGGGCCGCCAGCCCAGAGCTGGACTCTGCCCTCTGTGGTGCCCTTCCTGCAGTGGCTGCAATAAGGGTACAGGGTGGGATAGGCATGGGCCATGTGCAGTTTCCAGAGGCACCCCTAGGACAAGGAGAGGCCAGCTCTCTACAGGACAACCTGAGCCCCTGCCAGGTGTCTTTGGGGCTGTTCTTAACAGGGAGGGGCTGGGCACACTTCCCAGGTAGCCACCTGCACATGCCTCCTGAGGGCGCCCCACAATGCCCATTCTTCCTGAGACCCCAGCTGGATGGTCCACACGACCTGATCCTTCTTTCCATCTGCCCAAGGTGCCCACATGTGCTTGCCCTGTCTTATTTCCCAGTGTGGGCTGCAACTCCTAGGGGCCAACTACCAGCTTCCTCTAAATGCAGTCCAGGTGGCAGGAGCAGGTCTGACATCTGGGGAAAGGTCACAGACCTGGGTTTGACCCTCCTGCCTCCAGCTGCAGTGGGGGACTCACAGCCAGGCTCGCCACTGTGAAACGGCATCTGTAAAGGAGGTGAGTACTTGTAAAGGAGGTGAGCAATTTGTAAAGGCACCTGAGACTCCGGAAAGATGCAAGTTTCGTTTCGTTTCTTCTCTCTTCTTTTCTTTAAAAGAGTATATTAAAGTGAGTAGAGCAAGCAGGGAAAACAGGCAGATTCCAGGGTTAGCTCTGCTAACAGAATGAGAGCCTGGTCCTGGGAGAGCACACCTGGGACTCAGCTCCAGGAGCTGAGCGCTGCCCCAATGACACACCTCCTGAAACATCATGCCACCAGCAACACCCCAACCACCAACCCAGAGGTATGTGTGCATGTGCGTGGATGTGAGTGTGCATGCATTCCTGCACATGTGCACATGCACCTGTCTGCACACTTATATTTGTGCACCCACGTGTGTGCTCATGCACATGTGAGACGCCAACATGAACACCATAGTGTTTTCAATCTGGCTCTCAGGAGCCCTCTTCTGATGTCCCTGGTTTAAACTGAATTTGACTTTGTGTGCTTCATTTTGAGAGAACCAGCAAAGACAGCTCCAGCTCCGCTCTTCCCCAGGCCTAAAGCCTAAGTAAGAATCACACTGGCTCAGGGTCTAGATGGACTTCAAAGTCGCATGCTTCAAAAGTGAATGTTTATCAGCCAGGTGCAGTGGCACACGCCTGTAATCCCAGAGTCTCAGGAAGCTGAGGCAGGAGGATCACAGGTTCAAAGCCAGCCTCAGCGACTGAGCAAGACCCTGTTTTAAAATAAAAAGGGCTGGAGATGTGGTTCAGTAGTAAAGCATCCCTGGATTCAATCCTGGGACCCGAAAAAAAATGTTTATTATTGTATTATTGTAAAATCAATGATTCTGAGAGCTTCATTAGGGTAGGTTGATTAGAAGAGTCTGGATATAACTGAGAATCCTGATTGCAGGGTTTTAAGGACCTTAAAAATGGTCCAGAGATAGTCTGCATCCCAACTTCTCCATGAGTGATTTATCAGTCAATCAATGCATCTTTATGAACAGACATCAGGCATAGCCTTCCCACATGACCTGTTCTGGTGGGACCCCTCAACTGTCCTACGCATCACTGACCACATGCTGCGGAGGCCCAAGGGCCCATGAGAAGGCACGGTCTTCCTTGGGCACTTCTAAATTCTTCCCTTTCTTTTCCCACCCCAGCCTTACCCACTCCAGAATTTTAAGCTGGGCAGAAAGTAAGTCTTGAGTCCACTAAGAAAGTGCTGCCTCAGATCTGCTGGTTTCTACACATCCACGGAAGGTCTCCTTGGTCTGGGGAAACACCAGATTCTAACCCACACATCAGGAAAAATGCAAATCTGACCTGCTCATCAAATGCTGGTCTCCTCAACTTCCCAGGTCCTCCCCATCCTCCTGCATCATGGGAGGCAAGTAAGTGCTTCACAGGTTAATTTGGTTCAAATATGTTATGCTACCTGTTGGTCAAGTTGTTCCCCAAGATTCTTACGTTGAAATCTAACTCCAGTACCTCAGCAGGTGAGGTCCCTGCAGAGGTGATCAGTAAAGGTCACACCAGGTAGTGTGCCCCTGATCCAACAGGACCATGTCCTTATAAGAGGGGGATTTGGACAATGTGGAGATCACAAGCCCAGGCGCCCCAGACCCCTGAGCGAGGCCTGGATAGAACCTCCCCCACGTTTCAGGGGGGCACAGCCTCACCTACACCTTGACCCCAGCCTCCAGGGGCCAGACCATGAGACAGGTGTGCACAACCAGGACAGTCAGGGGTGGCCTCTGACTTCTGACTACATCCTCCAAACACTGGTGGCTCCAGGTCTCCTGGGGAGCACACTGCATGGGTTCCACGGAGCTTCTGTGCTCTCGTCTCCTGGGACACAGAAAGAGCCACATCCCTGGAGTTGTGTGTGGTGAAGTGGCCACTGTTGCACTCAGAGGGAGAATTAGACTGTCACTAACGTGTGTTTATTAAGCTTTTGTCCTCTAAAAGACCCCCTCGAGGTTCCCCCTCCTTGGGCTAGATCATCTAGAGATGTGCACGGTGTGAACTTGTGAGAACTGTGCTGCCCGGTCTCAGGGCATCTTGGCCTCAGTGTTTCAGAACAGGGTGTAGGGAGCCAGCCTGGCGCCAGGAAACCCAAGGGCAAGAGTGCATACAGGAGCACTGGGAAGAACACACTGGCAATAACGCAAAGTGCTCAGGGGACGCTTACAAGTCCCTCTCTCTCTGGCTCCACTCTACCCTGAAAGAAAAGTGGAGGAACTGCATCAGGGGAACCGGAACCCATGGCTCTAAATGAGCAGGAGTCCAGTGAAGGTCCTCTCTCCCCTCCACCCATCCCTGCTCTGAAGCACGCGACCAATGGGAGAAACATGCACACAAGGAAAGCCTCTTCAGCCTGTGCTTACTCCCAGGCTCAGGGCTGGCCTTAGGCCTTAGGCTGTAAGCTTAACAACTAAAGTCACAGGCTGCTCACCACTGCCCAGCAACTGGGGCCCCCCTTCCAATTCCACGGGGAAATTCAGTCGCCAACTGTTCCTGTTTAAGGGAAAACAGCCTCAGATTCACATTTCCACATTCGAATAAAAGCCATCCGGCTTCATGTGTGCTTTGTGGCACATATTGTGTGCAAACATGTGTAAGCACACAAAAAAGCAACTCTTAGGAAAGGGAGACTTCTGAAACTCAGAGTTCAGAGGCAGAAAATGGCTAATATTTTATTCCCAAAACCTATCTTTGAACCAGGGAGCCAGTAACTCTATCCATAATTGGTGCCTTTACGTTAAACTTTCATTGTGATAGTCAGTTTAAAACAAACCAATCAGGGCTCACGAGAACAAAACAATGGCTTCAACCTAAGAAATTTCCATGCAACTGTAGTTTCAGAATATGCCATGTTCCAATCCATCTGCTTCAAACTAAACATTTTATTCATTCCTGTCTTTGTTGTTTTAGAGATGAAAAGAATGGCACACTTTTCTAAGAAAATCTTTCCAAAAGTTAAAAAAGAAAATTATTGAAGTCTGCCAATCAATATATTAAGGCAGTGAATAAGCCAAACGACATCATGCTTTGAGGGCCACGTTTTATCAACACAGCTCATGAAGTTGCTTAAAGCTTCACTCTTTAGAAATGGAACAGCATATTTTAGTCTATTTTGGTAAAGTTAGCTTTTCGACATCTGTCCTTTATTATCAGCGGTACCAATATCCAGATGACAACAGTGCTCTGAGTGCCTTGAAAGTCACATCCGCTCCTCAGCCCATCTTAAATCATCTAAGTTTCACTTACAAGCAACATCCCTATTTCATGCAAGGCAGTTGTTTATTCTAAAATGCAGATTGTTTTCATAAATATGTTCCAAGTCAGAAAAATACCTAAAACTAGTATGCACAGCAAATTCGTGTTAAATAACATGTTTTCTGGCCTAATTTTAAATCTAGCACCATAACATGCAAACATGAATAAAATTTCTTTTTCAAATCACTTAGCCTTCTAACAAACTGTTAGTCGTCCTGCCTGGGGGTCAATACATCCCGTTAAAAATGCAATAGTTCTTCCTAATTATGGTATGCTTGAAATTCTATACTTTAATGACCTTTAAATAATTGTTGATCTTATTTTTAAAATTGTATATTGACCAAAAAAAAATTTAGAGGCAAAACCTCAGTATTTTTGACGTATTTGGGCGCGTGGTTCTCAGAAGCTGGTCCCATCCCCTCGCCCTGCTCTTGAGGGAGATGAAAACTTTCATCGCTGGCAGACGCGGGTCAAGGTTCACGCTCCAGCCGCAGGGGAACCACCAGCGGAGCAGTCCGCTCGGATCGGATCGGCGTGAAGTCGAGACGAGTCTGGGATTCCAAGCCAGCCCGGAGAAGGCAGGGCTCTGAATCCCGGCGTGCCACCGCGCCGGCCTGGGTGCGAGCGGAATCCTCCGTGGGGAAAGTAGTAAGTGGCTTCGCAGCCCAGCCCTCGGCGACGATGGCTGCGCCTTTTAAACGCGCACAGCAGCGGGCTCATTGAACAGAAGGGCGAGAGCCCCCTGCAATGCCACCGACGAAAATCGCTCGAACAAAGCCATCTCGGGAAGCTGCGCGCGCTGGAAGAAGGTTTTGTGACCGGTCGCCGCCAGCGAGCAAAGCCGACCACCCAGCGCCGTGGAGCAACTCAATGTCAGGGCGGAGCAGAACCCCCTCTTCTCCGCAGGCAGAGCACTCTCCTTCCCCCGACCCCGCCGCGTCCCCCCGGGCGGCCGGCCCCTCCCCCGACCCAGCCCGCCCCGCACACAATGGCGCCCCCCGAGCTCCCGCCACCCGTCCCCGCGCCCGCCGCGCCGCCCGGTCCGCGCACAAAGGAGGGCGCGCGGGGCCGGGGACGCGCCAGGTGCTCCTGCGCGCTGCGCGGGCCGCGCGGGGACGGGGACGCGGGCCGGGCCCGACCGGGCTGGGGGCACTTACTTTCTCGATGGTCCCGGGGAGCAGGCGCTCCAGCAGCCTGCAGAGGACCACCCCATCCTTCAGCGACGCCTGCAAAAAGCCCTCCGGGTCGGAGATGGTTTTCTTGGGCGACTCTAGCACCCCCAGGGTGATGAGCCACGTAACGGTCTGCTCGGCGGAATTCATCGCTGCGGCGGCTCGGGCAGGGCGCAGGGAGGGGGCCCGCGCGCGCCGTTCACCTCGGAGCGGCGGCCCGGCCCGCGGCCGCCCCCGCCCCCGCCGCCTCCGCGCCCATGGGGCGCTGGGCGCCGGCGATTGGCTCGGCCGGCCCAGCAGGTCCGGCTCGGCTCCGCTCGCTCCGCGCGCCCTGGCCCGCTGTCAAGTGCCTTTTCATTAGATGCACAGGAACCTGCGGGCGCCGGGCGCCGCCCCCGCCGCCGCCCCCCGGCCGCGGACGCCGTCGCCCGATGACATCACCGCCGGGAGAAGAAAGACGCGGCCGCCCGCCCGCGCGCGCCCCGCGCAGCCCCGCGCAGCTCCGCGCCAGGCCGGGCGCACGGCGCAGGCTGGGCGCGCCCCGCGCTCACCTGCGCAGCCCGGCCGCGCTGCCTAGCAGCCGCGCCTGCCAGAGACTCTGCGCCCTTTGTTTATATTCCGAGCAAGAGGTTTGCATTATTAAGCACTTCCCAGAATGCTCTTTTTATTTCTGCCAGTCTTATTTCGGGGTGGGGGCGGTGCTGAAAGCCAGACGTTTGTGTCTCGCTACCTTGCAAGCCAGTAATGACGGAGCCAAATGCTAATTAAATCTGTAACCAGATGGGTCTAATTTGGGCAGGAATTGATTTTCCTGAGGCGCTGCGAGCCCTGGGGGACGTGGGCGCCAAAGCGCGGCGCAGCGGGAGGCTCGAGGGCCCCCTGCCGGGGGGCGGTGGACGCGGCGGAGACCTCAGCTGGCGGAAGCGGGTGGCTCGGCCAGCTGGGGCCATCGACCAGAAGCCTTGCGTGGCTCCGCGTTAAATCGGTGGTGACGTTTCAAAGCCTGTTGGAGCAAGGTCAAGAAAATAGCACAGCCTAAGTGGGTCTGTGCGCAGCGCGAGGAAGGAGAGCGGCGCAGTTAGACCGACCGGCGCTTGGTGGCGTCCTCCGCTGGAGCCCGGCAGCCAAAGCAGACCCCACAGAACTCGGGCGTCCGACTGTCGCGTGACGCGCAAGCTTCTTCCAACAACTAGTGACCTTACTCCTGTGTAAAGAAGGACGGAGACCCCTCTCAAAGACGTGTATTTCCGTTTACACCAAACTCCGGCCCGCGCCTTCGCCTTGGCTTGCTGTGACTTCCGCGGCAGTTTAAAATAACATTTGTGATCACCTATGAGATCTTACCATGTGCCAGGCACGAATATGAATCCGTGTAATGACAAAGGCTAGAAATCTATAAAGATTCCAAATTAAAGAGGCGCACTCCTCTTCCTCTGATTTCTCCCAGTGTACTGTAATGGCAATCGTTAATTGCATTTAATTCCAGCTTCTCCCAGTTAAGTGGTTAAATTTTCTTTCCAAATACAAACACAAGATTCAAATAGCAGTATGAATTCTGAATTAGGAGGGCAAGCTATTCTGTGGGAACAGCTGCCATTGAGAACAGCTGCAGTTGCCAAAGAAGCCCTTGCTGTCTCTGAGAAGTGCTCTCTGCCTGCGCGGTCTGCTCGGTCCTTAGAATGGTGGTGTGAAGTAGCTCCTTGTGCCCATTTTACTGGTAACACACAAGTGGTGAGTTGGGATGCAGATCGTGGCTCCTCCTCCAGAATCG
This sequence comes from Callospermophilus lateralis, assembly GCF_048772815.1. NCBI lineage: Eukaryota > Metazoa > Chordata > Mammalia > Rodentia > Sciuridae > Callospermophilus > Callospermophilus lateralis. The sequence goes on along the minus strand of NC_135316.1, from coordinate 109,703,808 downwards.
GAATACCGACCTTTTCCATCCAGCTTCCCAGCAAACAGTAGTGCAATTGAAACTACAAATTTTGTTCCTAAAGAGTCTTTATCGATGAAAGTTCTCAGCCCACAGGTAGTTGTCCATTGAGATTCTCATTTACTCTTATTAACTGATTATTTGCAAAATAATTCAGAATATATTCATTACAGTGTCAATTCTATTATAATCAAGTAAAAAAAGTGAGATTCAAATTGATTCAATCAATGCCATCCATCCCCAGGAAGTAGCCTCAGTAGGATGAACCTGGGAGCCAATTGTCAGCCAATTGTCAGGAGACTCCCAGACCAACGATTATTAGCCAGGCTTCTTGGCTGGAGTCCCTGAACTTTTAAATGCTTTAGGGTTACTGGTTGCATTTTTGTTTTGTTTGGTTTTCGTTTTCGTTTTTAGTTTGGCTGACCTAAAGGGATGTGGAGCAGCTTTCAGGGAAAGCCTTGTTTGGTTCCCTCGTTTCCCCAAGAGGACTCTGGTTCACACACAGCATGGCTGTTGTCAGTGGCTGTTAACCACTCCCATGTCATAGCTAGGGTATCCCCACAAACTCAGCTGCCAGTACCTCCCAACTATCCAGTGGAGCCATGCTACTCAGTTTGGGACCCCGTAGAGCATGGTCACATGAAAACATGTTAAAATTCACTTCAACCTCAAGCTGGACAGCATGTGGACATTGGCCTGGGCTGTGTCATAATGACTCCTATCAAAATGGCTTTTTTTTTTTTTTCAAATGGGTCCATCAACTAGATTGACAAATGCAAGAGGAAAACCATTCTATGGAGCTCATTGCAACTACTGTACATCATTGGAGGTTCTCATTTCATGAAAACGTGTGCCATTTATTTGGGATAAATAAGGTCATTTAGCATTTGCTAGAAATTAAAGATATAAGCAGGAAAACATAGCTTATAAACATATACGGCTTAAAAATTGCACAGGATCAGAAAATGTTTTGCCACCCTGGGATATATGGAACATAGCAATTGGCACTTGCCCTAGTTGGGGTCCCCCAGAAGCAGGTCCTAAGCCAACAACTTAGATGCCACGAGGTCACTGGGGGGAGACCCCAGGGAGGTCCATGGAGATGGGGGGGAAGAGATGGGGTGGACACAGGGTGTATAAATGAGCAACTCCACTCCCATGGGGAGCTCCCGGAAGCAAGTGGAGCAGGTCTCAGAGTTGGCAGATCGGAGGGCATCCCCGCGGCAAGGCCCTCCCCAGGTGATGACTCTGCTTCAGCACTGGGGCTGTTTCAGGAGCCAGGGCACCTGCTCCTCCTTCTGGTTCCTCACAGGTGAGAGCCACAGTCATTGTGGAGGAGCATGGCCACCTGGCCTGACAGAGCAATGCCAGCTGCAGGGGTAATGTTCCATGTCAGCCTGACTGGACCAGTGGGCACCCGGGTGCTTGGCTAAACACCCCCATGTGTCAGAGGGTGCTTTCAGGTGAGATGAAGGTTGGACTAGGCAGATGTCTCCTGGGTGGTGGGCCCCACCCAATCCGATGAAGGCCTGAACAGAATGAGAGGCCTAATCTCCCCTCTGCCCTAAGGGAGGGCCGTTCAGCTGGGGCGGTGGACCTCCAGGCTGAAACTTGCCAGCTCCCTGCTCTCTCAGCTGACTCCTCCTGGTAAACCTCATGAAGGGTACCCACGTGCGGACAGTGCGCCTGCCACAGACAAGGCGGAGCTGAGAGGCCCTGCCGATTGTTGGCTATCTCTGGAGAACCATGAGGGACACTGCATCCTGTGGCCATGCCATCTGGCTGGCAAGAGGAGTGTGTTCGAGTCTCTTCCTGGGCATCTGCTTCCTTGGTTCCTTCTGACCCACTGCTGTGGTTCGGGGCCTGAAAGCAGACTCTCTACGGGGGTCAGGTGGACTGCTTGTGGGGAGGCAGTCACCAGGCGCATGAAGGAGGAGGAGGCCAGGTGCAGCTGCAGTTGTCAGGTGGCAGCCGCCTAAGCCCCGGGGGCAAGCCCACTGGACCCTGCCTTGTTCCTGGGCTGCTGCACAACCTCACCCAACCCGGGTGGAACAAACAGCAGAGGCGTGTGCTCTCACGGTCCAGGAGCGCGTCTGCAGTGCAGGGTCACAGGGCTGTCCCTGCGGGAGGCTGAGGGAATCCTGGTGGGGGCAGTCCTCGGGGAACCTTCTCCAGCTCGTAGAGGAGCCACTCCAACCTCCACTCTGTCCTCACACGCCCTCCCACTTTGTGTCCATGTCCCATCGTCCCTTTCCAACGGGGACACCAGCTACTGGGTTGGGGCCCACCCCACCTAACCCAGGACGGCCTCTTCTTGTCTTGAGCACATCTGCAAAGACCTCCTTCCAAACAAAGTCCCATCCATGAGTGCTGAGACTCGGGACTTGAACGGATCTTTTGGGGGACACAATTTAATTCACAATCAGACACTGTGAGGAGTCACAGGGCCCCGCCTCATGAGAGGAGGGGAGCCGAGTCCCTCTCGCCCCACTCAGGGGCAGTGCCGGGACCTCTCTGGGGCTCTGGTGTTGCCCTCCATCTGTCCCTGTGGACCCTGGCGTCACCATCTTCAGCAGCCCTCCCCGTTTCTCCGAGACTCTGTGTTTCTCTTGGGCTGGCCCAGTCTGGACAGTCCCTCTGCCAGTCATCAGCGGGGTTCTACAGGAGGCACTGTTCTCTTCCCCTACCTGGGACACGGGAACCGAGTTCCTACAGCAACGGCAAATAAATGCTCACGTGTTTTCTGCCGTGTACCAGTTTTCGGCACAATGAGTTGGTGCTGCAGCATGCTACCAGGCAGACCAGTGGCTTTGGAAGTACTGTTATGAATTCATGGAGTCTGAAGAACACACTTGATGCCTTTCAATTTGTTATTTCCTCTCCCAGGTTCTCTCCTTGTATTTGGGGACCCTTCCTGGGGAGTCCCTTGCGTTTCTGAATATCTCACAGAGGTGCTACAGGTTTCATCCCAGACTCTCCTTTCAACATGTTTTATAGCAAAAAGCCTTGAATGATACAGATGTTTCTCCCCTCCCAGACAGAGGGCGATTTTCTTGCTGACGGGCACATTTAAAACGATGGCCCCGTGTGAGATCAAGTTTGGGCAGGCTTGCCTGCAGTCCCTCGAAAGGCTGGGGTTTCCTAAGGCCCTCGGCCGGGGCACAAGGCCACCGTGCGTGCAGCCTCTACCTGGCCCCTCTGCCTGGCCTCTGTGGGACTCAGGAGAAGGGGCCCCAGTAGGAAACTGCTGCTGCCTGCACAGCTATGAGGAGGGAGAGCCTCGTCCCTGGTCCAGGTCTCAGTCTCCTGCAGGCAGTCACAGAGATGCTGCTGGGGATCAGCTCTGGGCAGGGCGAACTCTCAGGCCCATCCTTTCCTGATAGTGCTCCACTCACCTCCGGGATGCGGAACCCCTCACTCTTCCTTCCCAGTGTGCCCCATGAGTTTTATTAGAAAGCAGAGTCCTGTGTTCTGTTTCACTGCATCCAAAGGGATTTATAATTTCTCTTTTGATTGTTTACTTTAACCAAATCTTTATATATAGGAAGATATGTCTTACTTGCCAAGAAATTGAAAGTTTGTTGACCTTGGATTCTGATTAGGCAATTGAGCTCATAAATTCCTGCTTTGTAAGCTTTGCTAAGATTTTAAATGGCCCATGAACACATAAAAGAATGCATATACTCTGCTCAGGAAAATATGTATTCACAGTATGCAAGTTTCTGTGCTTCTTTTAAAAACTTTTTGTTCTGAAATACTACACTCACGATATGTTTTTAAAAAGAACAGTTTCTTTGTGCTGAACACCCACCCCCCTCAGTGTCAATGACCCACAAAACCAGGGCATTTTTTCAGATCAAGTACACCGAAGTTAGTTCAACATTACTAAGCAAGCTAAAGACACTCTTTGGGTTTTTACCCGAGTTTCTTTGCCTTGGTGTGCCTGTGGCTCTCTGAATCCCGTCCCAGGCATAGACTCATGACGTTCCACAACCACAGGGGCCCCCTGGAGGGATCTGTGCTTCAGAGTGGCTCCACCCACCCAGCTTCCCAATCCTTTCTGCCCCCACCTTTTTTATCTGCTAGATCTGTCGATTCTCAAAGACGTATTTTAAAATCAAGTTTCCCTTCAATTCCACATGGTGTTAGGACTGTATCCATGATACTAAATGCACAGCTTGATTGAAAACTTCTCTATCTTTTTCATACATTATGCCTTCAATCAATTCACAGCTTTCTTTGGTCCTGCTTCTTCAATCTTCAGCTCATTTGATAATATTTTTTTCATTCCCATTTCTTTTTTGCTTGTATTTACCTGACATCTCTTTGCCCAAAGGCTAATATTCAACCTTTCTTCATTACCCTAAGTTTGGTGATGTAAACAGCATGAATTGGGGCTACTTTATGCCCATTTGACAGTGTATCTTTTTAGAGCAAAACACATCCACCAACATTTAGTGTACTGACTGCCACACTTCATTCCATCCTTCTTATTTTAAATAAGTTATTATTTATTTTTGCATCATGTTTTCTACTTTCCTTACAATATTCTCGTTGAGTTGTTCAAACTTCTCTTCCTCCCACTTGTTGGACCTTTGGTTAAAACTTGGAGAGCACACCATGACTCTGCACGGATCGTGTGGTTATCTTTCTGCTGTGTTTCTCCATTGTCCAGGGGGCCTCGTGGTGCTTCCTCCCCCCTGGACCTGCCATCTTCTTGCAGCACACAGCACCAGCAAGATGGGCTTCAGAGGCTGTCTTGTCCTGCCACCGGCCCATCCCTACTTCACAGCCTAGCTGGGCAATGAAGGGCTTTGGCTCCCCCTATTTTCTTCACCCTAAATTCCTACATTTTTTCAAGAGTTTAGTTATTTTAAATCATGTTAGAATTCCTCTTGTAGAATATCCCCTCTTTTCCAGAAGTTTCTAGTTAGCCCTCCTATTGCACATTCTTAAGCAATTTAAATCATAATTGACCTCTCTGTCTCAGTTCTTTCTCCAACTATATATAAGTTATATGGGTGGGTGTGTAGGTGGCTATGTCACTGCTCACCTGTGTGTGTCCTGCGTTGAGGAGACTCTACCTGAGGGTGCCTGTGAGGACTGTGCCCTGGCCGAGGTGTGAAATAGCCAAGATAGGAATCAAGGACAGGGAAAGAGACTTGTCCATCTGTGGTCAAGCCCTAGATAAACATTGTCTTAAAAACAGGTGGTGCTTTGAGTTTTCTTTAAAACACTATTTTTTTTTTACTTGCACTTCATGCAAAACTTAGAATTATCAAAAAGTACTTTTTGAAATAGAATTGGTTGCCAGCAGGTAACCGCCTGGTGGCAGAGCTGCTGCCACCCTGTGCACAGGGAGAAGCCAGGTCAACCCTCTGTGGAAGCCTTGCTCTGTGAACGACTTCATTCACTGGTGCAAATTCACTTCCAATGGGAAACGTGTTTAATTGTGCAGTTTCTGCTCTTTGACTTATTTCTAAAAATAAAAAGGCTCATCAAATGAATTATGGCTTTGATTAATTGGAGTCCAATTTTAGAAACCACAACTTAATGAAAATACAGAAGTCCCTTAAGAAATGGGCTCTGTATGCTTCATGGGCTTGTTCAAGTACTAGATTTTAGTACAGTCCACCTGGGAGGAAGTCCTACTCCCGACAGAGCCACTCCGAGGGGGGTGGGGCAGGAAACCAGGCAGAGATGAAGTCAAGAAAGTGAAACTGGGGGTTCAAAGAAGAGCTAAGAAAATAAAGAGTAGAATGACCATGAAAAGGTCATCAATTATAAGGATTCAGAATGAAAAGTGGGAGGACAGGAAGACAAAGAGGAAAGGTGCTGGGAGGAGGTGGTGCTCATGAGCTGCCAGGCGGGGTGCCAGGGCCGTGGGAGGCCAACAGTGAGGCAGAATCAAGGCCCTGGGTTGAGGGTGCTCCGAAGGAAGAAAAATGACAGGCGCAGTGTTTTCCCAACCGCATGATTTGATTGGTTGGTTGACGAGGGAGGGCAGTGTTGGGATGGAACCCAGGCTGAACAAGCTAGGCCAGGGCTCTCCCACTGAGCGACTTCGCAGCCTGGCATGACATCTTAACGTTGGACACTGGAAACTCTCCACAAGGAAAGAGCGTGGTGGGCTCAAGCATAGCTCTCTGGATCATGTGCGATCAGCAAGATTAGAAATGTGAAGAATGTGAAGTGTATGAACTAAGACCGGAATTATCTACCACAGAAAAGATCAGAGGGGACCATGACCAGCACAGGGAAGTGCCACGTCAGGGCACTGAGAAGGAGCCTTTGCTTCTTGGTGTGCAGGTGCATCTGGGGCTGCCACGGAGGCCGGAGACCGCCAGCCTTCCCAGGATGTGGTGGGACGCTCTTTACTCTGCACATTCAGTATGAACAACGGAACTCCCCGGAAGAGGCTCTTGACTGTTCCAGCACCATCAGCTCTCAGCTCCCAACACAGCCTTCCACACTCTGTTGGGACGGGCCCCTGCCCCCTCTGTTCTCCTTCCTGGCTGGCTTCCAGTTATATGCCACCAAGACTGGGTACCCAGAGTGGGGCCAGAAGCTGAGCAGGGAGAAGAGACACGCTCCTCCGCGTGCATGGGTGGCCCTGCCAACCGTCCACTGCCAGGGCTCTCACGGTGGTGCTCAGTGTTTCCTAACTCCCTGGAAGCAAGCCCCAGAAGCCCCAGAGCCTTCAGCACCAGCTGGGTAGCCCCCTCTCCCAAGGTCTGAGCCCCACAACTAGGTGGCATCCTCCAGACTCCAGGGTTGCCAGCACCTGGCAGTCCCTCCTCCCAGGGCTAGGGCCCCAGGTCTCAGAGGTCTACCCTCCCCTGAAGTCTGATGGCCCACCCCCATCCCCTGCTGACAGCTGTGTCCTGCTGGTCACCTCTGTGCAATCTCAAACCCCTCTGCTTTGTGGCCCTCCAACACCCTGTATTAATCAACCCATTCCTTGGGTTAAATTCTGTCTGCTAAAACTACCAATGTGGCTTCTGTTTTCCCGATGGGACCCCGACTCATCAAGGAACATAAAGTGAGGACTCCAGGCAAGAGGAGGTGGCTTCCATGCCACGAGCCAAGGAGGGTTGCAAGGGAAATTAGAAGTCGAGAATAGGTGGCAGGGGCCAGTCAGCTCATGAGAAAAGTCACCAGGCAAGGGAAGGAGAAAGAGAATGGCATCTCAGGCAAAGGAGAAGGGAGAAGCAGAGCTGCCCCAAGCCAAGGCCAAGAGCCAGGGCCACTGAGAATGGCACAGCATCACTGCCAGCCCGCCATCAGGTCATCCCTGATTCCATGGCACACAGACCAAGACACTCAAGCTGTTCTGAAGAACAGATTATAAAAACTTCAAGTCCTCCTCCTTCCTTCCTCTCCCAGATATAACCAGGTTAAGCACTTTCCTTTATCCTTCACAAACTTTTTCTGCACAGGTTCTATGGTTTGAATGTCTATCTCCTTCAAAACGTGCATTGAAATTCAACTGACACGGTCATGGTGTTGGGAGTGGGAGGTTTAGGAAAGTCAGGCCATGGGGCCCCTCCCATGGCCCAACTAAAATAGTAAAGTGTGAGTCCAGTCCCTTTGCCTCTGCTCCCCGCCTCTGCCATGCAGACACAGCAGGACAGCCCTGGACCTTGGACTTCTCAGCCCCCAGAAGAGTGCCATCATCCATTTCTGTTCTTTGTGAATCATCCAGTGTCAGGCATTCCGTCGGTAGCAGCAACAATAGGCAGCTGCTCTTTCTCTGCCTTAGCACTTCACTCCTGGGACCCGCTCAGGAGTAACCACAGCTCACGCTCCCATCATGCCCTGAGGATGCGGCAAGAGGAGCCTGCTGTGCTCTGGACACACGGGGAGGGGAGGTGGTGCCACAAAAGAGTGGGGGAAGCCAGCGCCTGCCCTGCTTCCCACTTGAAGGGCATTCTCTTGCCCAGGGACCTGTCCATGCTCAGATCTCCCCGAAGGGGCCCAAAGGAGGTTCAGAGAGCCTGGACACATTCACAGAGGAAGGTGAAGAGCCGTTTCAAGCCCAGAGTTAATGGAAATTGGGGAAATATCTTTATTAGGTTCATTTTTTCCAGGCTGGACTGTCCACTGAGATGCACGTGGTGCAGACAAAGCCTTAGAAGGCAGGATGGCCACTCTGGAGCGTCGGGTGCCCTCCCAACCAGGCTGGTGCTGGCAGAGCCTGCCAGAGGGAGAGTGGCGTCTCAGGCAACATCCACATGTGCAGTCGAATCTCACAGTTTCAAAGGGATCTTGTTGCTGCCTCTGGCGGGGAGGTGGACTGTCCTCAGGACTTCTGGCCAGGTGGTGGAGCTACTCCAGCTGCCCCTTCCTCGGTGTGAGGCACGTGCCTCAGGTTACAGGCCTCCGCCTCCTGAGTCACAGCGCTGTAAGTCATGCCTAGGGACCCCACAATCTGAAACAAGGTGCTGGGGTTGCCAGCCTCACCAGTTGCCCACCTCCGGGTTGAATGAGGGAGCTGGGGAGAGGGAGAGAGCGTCTTTCAGAGGGCACAGTGATTGCCCTTCCCCCATTTCCTCCACAGCCAGGGGCCGGTACTTGGCCCCACCCAGCCAAGAGCCCCAGGCCTATCCCTGGGTCAGTGTGGGCACAGTGACTACCTGGGGGCACTCACACCCTGTGTACAGTGGGGCAGGAGTGTTCCTGTGCCCCAGGCTGGACAGGGTCCTGTAGGGGAATCCAGACTGGAACCACTTCTGATGTGGACATCGGGAGAGGGGTTGGACTTCAAGAGAAGAGTCAGGGAATTTCCAGTGCTTGGGGGCTTTGGGAGCTTCAGGGCCACTTGGTGGGAGGTCCCTCAAGGACACCCACAGCTAAGAAAGCACCTGGCTTGGAAAAAGGCACCAGTTCTATGTGCAGAACTTTCCTTCCTCACCTGTGCCCTTCCTGTCCCCTGGGGTGGAGTCAGAGGCTGCATGGAGGGTGGAGAGTGCAGAGGCCCAACATGTCCCACCCCTACCCCACCCCAAGTCCCGCGTCCAGGCCGGGACAGAGCTGGGAGAGGAGAGAAGCTCAATACTAAATAAGAGTGTGAAGGTTTAATATTAGTCTGGCCTGGGATTTTTTTATACCTGACAACTGTGATGCTTTGTTAACACCTGACAATGACCAGGAAGGCCCAGCTCCTGCCCTAGATCTCCAGAGCACTTCTGGTGCCTGTGAAGAAGGATGGAAGCTCGGCTTCAAAGGGCTTGGTGAGAAAGAATAAGGCTGCTTGTTTCTGCTTTATCCCACCGAGGTCAGCTGGTTAATAGACAGGCCACTGCTCTGGAAATAGGACGTTCGGATAAAACACCTGCAGCTGGAACGTGGAGCCCACGGAGCAAGAAGTCAACTTGGACTCCAGGGTGGGACTCGCAGGGACCCCCGTGCTGTGGGGACTCGGGGCACCAGCTATGACTGCCCAGGGCAGTTACATGGCATCCCTCTTGCAGGGGTGCTGGCAGGGGGACTTCAGGGGCTAGTCGCCACGCCACCGCCACGGTGCTCTTCCAGCCAAGTCCAAAGGGCCACCTGGTTCCTACCCCCGTCTCTGGCAGGTCTGATTCATTCGAGCCTACCCCTTCCTATACACTGCCTTGCTGCTGTGTCTAGTGCTGCAAAATTTAGATCCAGACTTCAAAACAACATCTCCACAAATCAGTTACCACTGGGTTAGAGGGCTAGGGCCACCGTGACACACCACAGAGCAAGGGGCTTCAACAACACACCTTGATTTCTCACTCTTCTGGAGGCTGGAAGTCCACAGCCCAGGGCCCACGTGGTTGGGTCCTGGCCAGAACCTGCTAGGGCAGACAGCTGCCTTCTCCTGGTGTCCTTGCAGTGGTCTTCTTGTATGTGGTCGATTCTATGGGATTAGGACCCACCCTTATGGCTTTCACCTTAATTTTAAGCACCTCCAAACGCAGTCCTGCTGGGGTTGAGAGACACAATCCAGCCCACCCCCAGTCTCCCATGGGATGGGCTCCAGATCCATCCGCTCCTGAACTCTGTCCTCCTGGGACTGAAAGTGCCACCTCCTACAGTTCCTCCTGCTCAGCTTGACATTTGCCTGGTTTCAGTTACTAGAATATCTGGAGGTCAAAAATGGGATCAGCCCTTTCCTGTCCTGACTCTGGTGTCTCCCTGCTGAGTGGACCAGGGCCGAGTCCTTCCTGGGGAACCACAGACAGCATGAGCTCAGACAGGCGGCCACTCCTGGGTCCCCCCCTTCAGGTTGGTGCTTTGGAGCGCAGGTGGAGGGGGAAGCAGGGATGGCTGCAGCCTGGAGGGACATGTGCTGCATTCCACACGGGCCAGGTGCAGCAGAGCCGCTGTGGGCTCATGTCATACCGACTTACGGGTCACGCTTAAGACGGCCCCAGGATTCCACACCAGCAGGATGAGCAAGTGCCAGGCTGCCCTGCACATCAGACAGCAGAAGGACAAGCCACCGGGCAAACCAGGTGTTCTGGTTTGGATGTGAGGTGTCCCCCAAAGCTCCTGTTAATGCAGGAATGTTCAGAGGTGAAATGATTGGACAGTGAGGAGCCATGACCTAATCAATACCTCCCAGTTTGGATGGACTCTGGGCGGTAACTAGGCGGGTGGGGCATGGCTGCGGGAGATGGGACACTGGGGGGAGCCCTGGAAGGCGCATCTTCCTGTGGCCCCTTCTCCCTTCTCTCTGCTTCCCACTGCCTGGACTGAGCAGCATTCCTTCCCCACGCCCTTCCGCCTCAACGCACTCCTCACCCGGGCCACAGCAATGGAGTTGGCCGTCTGTGGACTGAGACCTCTGAAACTGTGAGCCAAAGCAAACTTTTTCTCCTCCAAGTTGTTCTTGTCAGGTATTTGGGTCAGCAACAAAAAGCTGGCCAACATGAAAGGACCACCAAGTGAAGATGTGCAGCTCATTCTTACCTCAGGAGTTCACTGGCAACCCAGGGTCAGAGACAGAATGAGATCTTTTACTTACTCACATCGACACTCTAAAATCACTCCCGATGTATCTGTGTGCTTTACATCCTGACAATGTGTGGTGCTCTGTGCTCAAGATAAACTAAAACTACAAGACACACCCTCCACAGCTGCATTGGCAGCCACCCTGAGGCTGGGAGCCACTGGGAAGTTACTTGAGGGGGTTTGGAGCTCTTGCACTCCAGAGAGCCGGTCTGCCTGGAGTTTTGCTGCCTGCCTGCCAAATGCCCAAAGACAGCCACAGATACCTAGAAGCTGGAGCAGGTGGTGGGGGGTGTTGTAGCCTGCATGGTTTTTAATTGACACTTAAAATTTCATCATAAGTTAAAATGGTTGCAAAGGATATAATCTGAGTGTAGTAAAGGCATTGACTGAAGCTCACATCATTTCTTTGTACCCAACGGAATCTGTATGCCATGAAAATCTTGTAGCACCCTCACCCACTTAGTAATGCAGACAAGGTCTTCTAAAAAGTCTGAATTTCACATTCTGCTTTTCCCCTTAAAATTGTATTTTAATATACTTTTTCCATGGAATGGATCTTGATGTAACGTACTTTCGTTCCTGAAGTGTGATGACTCTAGCATACTTCTCTGCAGCCAAAATACATATGTAACTAGAAACATGTACGTTTTAGGTGTGATCATAAAGCTCCGAGTGTCAAAAGCACTTATTCTAGACTGTGCTTTTTTAACTTTTACCAGTGCATGATTGATAAAACAGTGCAGCATGCCAATTTTATTATCGAGAGTTACATATGAAAAATGGTTCTGGGGAGATTGCTAGGATGAGGCACTGGGGCCACTTCGCCTCTGAGTTTGTTGGCGTGTCCACTGTGGCTCAGTCCCTGTGGCTCAGTCTCTGCGTTTCCCTGTACTGTGGGAACCCGGCTTTGGCTGACATCCGGCTCTTGTCCCCTGAGATTGGGTCCCTGCATGTGCCCTGGGAGCATGAGGGTGAGGGATGTGGGGGGTGGTCACAGGGCAGTGATCCTTCCTACTCAGCACACCCCACCTGATGCTGTAGGGGGGCTACCCTGACATCTCTGAGCCTCACAGGCTCCCAGGGCCTCAGCAGATGGCCCCCTCCCAGCAGGAAAGCCCATCCACCTGGCTGGGTCCCCATCAGCTGAGAAGGGCATCATCTAAGCCATTTGTGCTGCTGTAAAGATAGCACAGCAGGCGACTCACAAAGACAGGAAATCCATCTCTCACTGTTCTGGAGGCTGCAAGTCCAAGAAGAGCAGCAGCTGGCACCTGGTCAGGGACCCAGGTGGGAGCACAGGACCCCTCCTGCATGGGCCTTGTCCCATTCACAGGGAGACCCAGTTACCCCTCGGAGGCCTTGCCTCTTAATGCGTCACATTGGCAACACCTGGCTTTAGAGGGGACATGTGCAGACCCAGCAGGGATCCAGCCAGACTGCACAGAAACGTCAAGCCCATCTGTGTGAAGTGGAAAGTTCCTCACTTACGCCTAGAAGTAAAACACTTGCTGTTCTCCATTCTCTTCAGCAATGGCAAGAGTCAACCACAAAAGCAGAAATCTAAAGAACTGAAAGGTCTAAAGATCTGGAAAAAAACAAATTATTTGATCTACATATGATATAACTGTGCGGAGCCCTCTGCCTCCTGAAGTCAAGGACTGCATTCAGTTCATAGCCTTTGCACAAGTCTAAACTCAAGCTCGTCAATTTTTTTTTTTTTTTTTTTTTTTTGCACCAGGGATTGAACCCAGGGGTGCTTAACCACTGAGCCACATTAGGATCTTGCTAAGTTGCTGAGGCTGGCTTTGAACTTGCTGTCCTCCTGCTTCAGCCTCCTGAGCTGCTGGGATTACAGGTGTGCATCACAGCACTCAGCCCAAGCTCATCAAATTTTAAGACTGAATACATACAGGGTTTCTGTATATCAATCACCGAATAAAACTGTTTAAATAGGAAGCCAGTCAAACCAGGTGTGGTGGCACAGGCCTGTAATCCAAGCTGCTCTGGAGATAGAGATTGGAGGATCACAAGTTTGAGCCAGCCTGGGCAACTTAGTGAGACCTTGTCTGCGGAAAAAAAAGGGTGGGGGCTGGCAATGGCCATATATTTCAGAGAGAGCATCTACTGGCTCAATCTCCAGTACTGAAAGAGAGAGTTCATATCCCTTGAGGGACAGAGGTAAATCTGTTCACAGCTTCGACATCCTGGGCTTGCTCATTGCTCCCAAAATAGCAACAGGTAAGGCAAACCTGGGAACCTGGAAATTGCCTCCATAAGGAGGTGAGTATTGTTTACAGTTGATCTGTCACTTCATGCAGAAAGTTGCAAAGAAGTTCTCTGAATCTGCCTTTTCATCACAGTGTGGTTGTAGTCACTGCAAAGATTTCAACACAGCTATCCCATGAAATGTGATTGGCACACACGCAGGCAGATGGACTTAAGATCACTGAGCTGCAAAATGCACCTTTATCACCAAAGCTGTGGAACATTGGCCTAAAGTAGCCCCATGTGCCCCTGCAGCCCCAACTCCCTCTCGTCCCCCAGAGGTTAGGGTAGGTGACCTGTGCTGAGCAAGTGTAGTTATGTGAACAGAATGTGGGAATCTTCACCGTGTTCAACAAAACGGGGGACACAAGTGGGTCTATGCAAGATGGCAGCAAGCCATGTTCGTCAAAGTTAAACTCTCCTGTTTAGGAATGCATACAGAGGGAGTACTAAATATTTTCAAATTCTCATGGTGATCATTCAACTCAGGTTCTTTGCTGTAGGGTTAACATATTAGAGTTCCAACTTCATTGATGCGTGCACGAGAATACAATCTGTATGATATCACTCTGAAATTTGTGGAGACTGGCTTTATGGCCTAGTGAAGAATTTTTTAAATATTCCACCTGTTCTTGGAAAAGATGCACATTCTTAAGTTGCTAGGGGTGGAGTTCTAAGCGTGGACAAAGAGCAAGCTTCCCCGTCTTTCGAGTAGATGGCTGCATCGAGGGGACTCTGTTCTATCTGCGGATGCCAGGCAGACGCGCGGCCAGTTCCCACTGCAGCGCTAGGAGCAGAGGTGGGCTTGTGCTGGGTCCCTGTGTGCGCCTATCAAGTGCCACCCGTGAGCTGGGCCTGTTCAGGAGGGACTCCAGCAGCTGTGTGCAGACGCCTGATGCTCTCTCTGCTCAGGGATGCGCTCTTCGCTTCTTTCTAGCCTTTTCCTCCCCGTGTCCCATCTTGGACACTTCATATCACATTTACTGATCTGTTTTTCTGCAATGTCTGATTTGCCATTAATCGCTGTGATTCTCATTTCTGGACACCTCATTTTGGTCATCGTTGTGCCTCGTCTTGCCGCGCCTAGTCTGTCCTTCAGCTCCTGAGCAAACAGAAGGTACGATCCTGTTTCAGTGTCGTCTCCTATTCAACCTATCATCTGGATCACTTTTGAGTCGATTCTGACCTACTGGTTTTTCTTCATGGCTCCTGTTTTCCCGCTTCTTCACATGGATCACAGACGCTGCAAGCTTTACCCTTTACGTGTGGATGTTTGAAGATTCCTGTCAACATTCAGGGCTTCGCTCTGCACGCAGTCGAGTCACTCAGAAGTCCCTTCCTCTCGGGCCTTTTCTCAGACTTAGTCAGTGACACTTTTCCTCTTGGAAATAAGTCCTTGAGGGTTTTTTTCTGTCTTATGCAGCTTGAGACTCCCACCCCCACCCCCGCAGGCAGGACAGGACAGCTCCTGTGTGGCCCTACCAGGACACCTCCTCCTGTGCACAGCTGTCCCTGGCTGGTGGTGCCTGGCTGGAGACTCCAGGGCTCTCTGGGCATCACACTCTGCTGTCCTCCAGGGATCACTGTCCGCATCGCCTAATGTCCAATGTCTTGAAGACATGGCTCCATAGATTTTGGTTGCCACAGTCCGGCTGCAGCAAAATATTCGGGGGGTGACGAATGACTTGTGTACGTTGATGCAGCAGGAATAGGAGCCATTTATTGTAAGATCTGAGCGGTATTTATACATTTTGCACAGCTTATCTAATTAGCATAAAATAGATACAGCAGTCAACCAATCAGGAATCTCCACACTTAATGGCTCCATTTTGTTACTTCACAAACCACTCCCTCTGGCATTTTGCCAGGCGCCATCCAGACTTGTTTACAGACTTGAACATTTTTCTGGCAAAATAACAGGTGCCAATCTGACTTGTTTACAGACCTTAACATTTGGTTTTACTTTTGTTTTTTCTTTTCTCAAGGGATGGTTCATCTGGATCTTGTTTCTTCTTCAGAAATTGAAGTCTTTTATTTGCTGTCATGTTTGAAATATATTTTTGATAATAAAAATATCCGCTACTGGGCGCAGTGGTGCACACCTGTAATCCCAGGGCTCAGGAGGCTAAGGCAGGGGATCCCAAGTTCAAAGCCAGCCTCAGCAAAAGAAGCAACTCAGTGAGAACCTGTCTCAAGACAAAATACAAAATAGGAGGCCCAGGCCTAGAACCACCGCCCCCCCAGTGGGAGCCAAAGCCAAGGTAAGGCCCAGGACGGCCCTGCCAACCAGCAGATCCACCCTGCAACCCAGATTTTGGCCCAGGACTGTCCCGCTGACCTGCATGGGCGCTTAGACCAACATAGGCCCAGTACTGCCCTGCCTACAGGCAGACCCACACCAGAACCAGGGCTTGTCCACCTCAAACTTTGGACACTGTAGCCATCACCATAGCCCTCCTCACATAGTAGGCTCCACCTTGGGACAACAGAGGGGGCCTGGAGGCAGCTGCATCTCAGAACAGGCAACCTGCCTTTTCAGCTCCAACTCTGAAAGTGGTTGCAGCCGTCTTGGGTCACCCCCACTGCTGTTTGAGTTACCTCTGCTATTGCCAGAAGTAACTTTAGTTGCAGAAGCATTTATAGTGGTTACTGGGTACTGGAAGCCCAGCACCAAGGTGAGGTACAGGTAATCTGCGTGGACACTACAGGATTATAGGTCAGGAACTGTAATACCTCAGATCCACACTGAAAGAAAGGGAGACACATGGAAAGCATGAAAAAAACAAGGGAGGAAAGTTCCCCAAACAAACCAGGGTACTACAGTAATAGAACCCACGGACAGTGCATTGGATGAAATGTCAGAGCAGGAGTTCAGAATATACTCGATTAAAATGATCTGTGAATTAAAGAATGAGCAAATACAGGCAAAAATTGATCACTCCAAGAAAGCGATAAGAGAGCAAATACAGGTAGCAAAAGATTACTTCAAGAAAGAGAGTCTGGGGGAAAAAAAGTCCAGAAATCCTTGAAATGAAGGAAACAATTAGCCAAATTAAAAACTCAATAGAAAGCATCACCAACAGACTAGATCACTTGGGAGACAGAACATCAGATAATGAAGACAAAGTTTACAATCTTGAAAATAAAGTTTGCCACACAGTGAAGATTGTAAGGAACCATGAGCAGAACATCCTAGAATTATGGAACAGTATTAAAAGACCAAATCTAAGACTTATTGGGATAGAGAAAGGCACAGAGATTCAAACCAAAGGAATGCACAATCTCTTCAATGAGATAATATCAGAAAAGTTCCCACACACGAAGAATGAATTGGAAAACCAAATACAAGAGGCCTATGGGACACCAAATGTACAAAATTACAACAGATCTCACCAAGGCACATGGTAATGGAAATGCCCAGCACACAGAATAAGGAGAGAATCTTAAAGGCCACTAGAGACAGGAATCAGATCACACACAGGCAGAGACCAATTCGTATCAGCAGATTTCTCAACACAGATGCTCAAACTCAGCGGATCCTGGAACAACATATACCAAGCTCTGAAAGAAAAGGGAGGCCCAACCAAGAATCTAACATCCAGCAAAATTAAGCTTCAGATTTGATGATGAAATAAAAACCTTTCATGATAAACAAAAGTTAAAAGAATTCACAGTGAGAAAGCCTGCACTACAGGGCATACTCAGCACAATGTTCCAGGAGGAGGAAATGAAAAGCAACAAGAAAATCAGCAACAGGAGGAACCACACAGAAGGAAAAGCCACTAAAGGAAAAACCAAAAATAAACCAAAATGTCCAGGAATACACATCGTATTTCAATAATGACTCTGAATGTGAATGGCCTAAACTCATCAATTAAAAGACACAGACTGACAGATTGTATTTTTTAAAAAGACCCAGCAATATGTTGCCTCAGGAGACTCATCTCACAGGAAATGACATCCACAGACTGAAGGTGAAAGGGTGGGAAAAAGCATGTCACTCACATGGGGTCTCCATCCTCATATCAGATAAAGTGGGTTTCAAACCAAAGCTAGTGAAAAGGGACAAAGAAGGACATTTCATAGTGCTTAAGGGATCCATACATGAGTGAGACATAACAATCATAATATCTGTGCCCCAAACAATGGGTCATGTATGTATATCAAACGAACCACTCTCAACTACAAGAACCAAAGAGACCACAACACAATAATACTGGGTGACTTTAACACACCTCTCTCACCATTGGATAGATCTTCCAAACAAAAATCAAACAAAGAAACTAGAGAACACAATAATACAATCAATAAGTTAGACATACATAGAATATTCCACCCAACAACAAGTGAATACACGTTCTTCTCAGCAGCACATGGATCCTTCTCCAAAATAGACCTTATGTTATGCTACAAAGCAAGTCTTAGAAAACAAACAAAAAAAATAGAGATACTACCCTGCATTCTATCTGACCCTAATGGAATGAAATTAGAAATCAATGATAGAATAAAACATAGAAGCTACTCCAACACCTGGAGGCTAAACAAATGCTATTGAAGTATGCATGGTTAACAGAAGACATCCGGGAGGAGACCAAACATTCTTAGAGGTCAATGAGAACTCTGATACAACTTATGGAAATCTCTGGGACACTATGAAGGCAGTGCTAAGAGGAAAGTTCATTGCATTAAGCTCATTCGTTAAAATCAGGAAAAGTCAACAAATAAACAACCTCACATTACATCTCAAAGCCCTAGAAAGAGGAACAAACCCAACACCCAAAGTAGTAGAAGAAAGGAAATAATTAAAATCAGGGCAGAAATCAATGAAATTGAAATAAAACAAACAATTCAAAACATCAACAAACCAAAAAGCTGGTTCTTTAAAAAAATAAATAAAATTGACAAACCCTTAACCACCCTAATGAAAAGGAGGGAGAAAACTCAAATTACTAAAATTTGTGATGAAAAACAAAATATCACGACAGACACTATTGAACTACAGAGGACAATTATTTTGAAAACTATTTTGAAAATGTATACTGCATAAAATAGAAAACCTCAAAGACACTGTCAAATTTCTGGAGGCATATGATCAAGAGGACATACACAATTTAAACAGATCAATTTCAAGCAAGGAAACACAAGATGCCTACCAACCAAGAAAAGCCCAGGACTAGATGGATTCACAGTTGAGTTCTACAAGATCTACAAAGAAGAATTAATACCAATACTCCTCAAATTATTCCATGAAATAGAAAAGGAAGGAACCCTTCCAAACTCATTCTTTTTTTTTCCATGTGTTTTCTTTTTTTTTTTATTATTGGTTGTTCAAAACATTACAAAGCTCTTGACATATCATATTTCATACATTTGATTCAAGTGGGTTATGAACTCCCATTTTTACCCTGTATACAGATTGCAGAATCACATCAGTTACACATCCACGTTTTTACATACTTCCATACTAGTGATTGTTGTATTCTGCTATCTTTCCTATCCTCTACTATCCCCCCTCCCCTCCCCTCCCATCTTCTATCTCTACCCATCTACTATAATTCATTTCTCTCCCTTGATTTTTTTCCCTTTCCCCTCACTTCCTCTTATATGTAATTTTGTATAACAATGAGGGTCTCCTTCCATTTCCATGCAGTTTCCTTTCTCTCTCCCTTTCCCTCCCACCTCTCGTCCCTGTTTAATGTTAATCTTTTTCTCATGCTCTTCCTCCCTGCTCTGTTTTTAGTTGCTCTCCTTATATCAAAGAAGACATTTGACATTTGTTTTTTAGGGATTGGCTAGCTTCACTTAGCATAATCTGCTCTAATGCCATCCATTTCCCTGCAAATTCCATGATTTTGTCATTTTTTAGTGCTGAGTAATACTCCATTGTGTATAAATGCCACATTTTTTTAATCCATTCATCTATTGAAGGGCATCTGGGTTGGTTCCACAGTCTAGCTATTGTGAATTGTGCTGCTATGATCATTGATGTGGCAGTATCCCTATAGTACGCTCTTTTAAGGACTTCAGGGAATAGTCCGAGAAGGGCAATAGCTGGGTCAAATGGTGGTTCCATTCCCAGCTTTCCCAGGAATCTCCATACTGCTTTCCAAATTGGCCGCACCAATTTGCAGTCCCACCAGCAATGTACAAGAGTACCCTTTTCCCCACATCCTCGACAGTATTTGTTGTTGTTTGACTTCCTAATGGCTGCCAATCTTACTGGAGTGAGATGGTATCTTAGGGTGGTTTTGATTTGCATTTCTCTGACTGCTAGAGATGGTGAGCATTTTTTCATGTACTTGTTGATTGATTGTATATCCTCCTCTGAGAAGTGTCTGCTCAGGTCCTTGGCCCATTTGTTGATTGGGTTATTTGTTTTCTTATTCTTAATTTTTTGAGTTCTTTGTATACTCTGGATATTAGGGTTCTATCTGAAGTGTAAGGAGTAAAGATTTTCCAAACTCATTCTACAAAGCTAGTATCATCCTGATACCAAAACCAGGCAGAAACACATAAAGAAAAAAAAATTCAGAACATTGATATAAAAGTTCTCAAAAAAATTCTGGCAAATCACATATAAAAACATTAAAAAAAAATAGTACACCATGACCAAGTGGGGTTTATTCCAGAGATGCAAGGTTGGTTCAACATATGGAAATCAATGAATATAATCCATCACATCAATAGACTTAAAGATAAGAATCATATGGTTATATCAATGGATGCAGAGAAAGCATTTGACAAAATACAGCACCCTTTCATGTTCAAAACACTAGAAATACTGGGGATACTAGGAACATACCCCCCAATTGTAAAAGCTATCTATGCTAAACCCAAGGCCAGCACCATCCTAAAGGATGGCAGTGCTAAAAGGAAAATTGTCTTATGTAGTTCAATAGAAAAAAATTGGAAGCCTTCCCTCTAAAAAATAGGAGCAAGACAGGGATGCCCTCTCTCACCACTTCTATTCAACATAGCCTTTGAAACTCTAGCCAGAGCAATTGAACAGATGAAAGAAATTAAAAGAATACAAATGGGAAAAGAAGAACTCAAACTATCCTTATTTGCTGATGACAGGAACTACACAGAGGATCCAAAAAACTCCATCGGAAAACTTCTAGAATTAATAAATGAATTCAACAAAATAGCAGGATATAAAATCAATGCCCATAATCAAATGCATTTCTATATATCAGGGATGAATCCTCTGAAAGAAAAATTAGGAAAACTAACCCATTCACAATCGCCTCAAAAAAAAAAAAACTTGGGAATCAATCTGATAAGAGAGGTGAAAGATCTCTACAATTAAATTACAGAACACTAAAGCAAAAAATTGAAGAAGACCTTAGAAGGTGGAAAGATCTCCCATGTTCTTGGATAGGCAGAATCAATATTGTCAAAATGGCCATACTACCCAAAGCACTACTCAGATCTAATGCAATTCCAATTTAAATCCCATCTTCATTCTCCTTACAGAAATAGAAAAAGCAATCATGAAATTCATTTGGAAAAATAAGAGATCCAGAATTGCCAAAGCAATCCTTAGCCAAAAGAGTAAAGCAGGAGGCATCAAATTACCAGACCTTAGTCTGTACTACAAAGCTATAGTAATAAAACAGCATGGTAACAGAATAGACATGTAGACCACTGGTACAGAATAGAAGACACAGAGACAAGCTCACTCTCATACAGTCACCTCATACTAGACAAAGGTGCCAAAAACACATCGGAGAAAAGACAGCCTTGTCAACAAACGGTTTGGGGGAACCTGTAAATCCATATGCATCAAAATGAAACTAAACCCCTATCTCTCCCTATGCACAAACCTCAACTCAAAGTGGATCAAGGACCTAGAAATTAGTCCAGAGACCCTGCACCTAATAGAGGAAAAAGTAGGCTCAAATCTTCATCACGTCAGATTAGGCCCTGACTTCCTTAACAAGACTCCGAAAGCACAAGAAATACAATCAAAATTAATAAATGGGATGGATTCAAACTACAAGGCTTCTTCTCAGCAAAAGAAACAATCAATGAGGTGAAGAGACAGCCGACATTTTGAGAGCAAATTTTTGCCACACACACACATCAGATAGAGCACTAATCTCCAGGATATATAAAGAGCTCAAAAAACTTAACACCAAAAAACAAACAACCTAATCAATAAATGGACTAAGGAGCTGAACACACTTCTCACAAGAAGATATCTTCTTGTCTATCAACAAATATATGAAAAAATGTTGAACATCTCTAGTAATTCGGGAAATGCAAATCAAAAACTAAGATTTCATCTCAGTACAGTCAGAATGGCAGCTATCAAGAATACAAACAACAATAAATATTGGTGAGGACGTGGGGGAAAAGGCACACTCATACATTGCTGATGGGACTGCAAATTAGTGCAGCCAATATGAAAAGTAATATAGAGATTCTATATTATATAGAATATTATATTAGACAGAAAACTGGAAGTGGAATCATCATTTGACCCAGCTATCCCACTCCTCAGCTTATACCCAAAGGACCTAAAATCAGCCTACTACAGGGACACAGCCACATGGATGTTTATGGCAGCACAATACACAATAGCTAAACTGTGGAACCAACCTAGATGTCCTTAAATAGATGAATGGATAAAGAAACTGTGGTATATATACACAATGGAATATTACTCAGCATTAAAAGAGAATAAAATTATGACATTTGCAGGTAAATGGATGGATCTGGAGAAGATCATGCTAAGCAAAGTAAGTCAATCCCCCAAAAAACAAAGGCTGAATATTCTGTCTGATAAGTGAATGCTGATCCATATGGTGGAAGCATGGGAAAATGGAGGTACCTCAGACAAGGGGGAGGCTGAGGCAGGAGGATTGCAAGCTCAAAGCCAGCCTCAGGAACTTAGTGAGACCCTAGATGGTGGAATGTGATGGACATTATTACCCTAGGTACATGCATGACTGCACATATGGTGCCACGCTACACTACATCGTGTACAGAGAAATGAAAGTTGTGCTTCAATTGTGTACAATGAATCAAAATGCATTCTGCTGTCATATATACCTAATTAAAATAAATTAATTAATTCAAAAAATGAGAGAATACCTATGGAAAAAAATACATAATTGGGCTGGGGATGTGGCTCAGTTGTCTAGTGCCCCTGGGTTCAATCCCTGGTACCCACCTAAAAAGTCTGCAGTTTAAACGTCCTGTTTTTCCTGTGTCTCCCATAGTCTGCTGTGAAGTTTGTACCCTGTCTCTGTCCTCTGTGTGCAGCATGCTTTTTCTCCGTTCTTCCCCCAGCAGTGGGATAGCATTGTCCAGGAGGCAGGCTGGGCAGTGTCCATCAGTGCTGTCATGGTTATGGGAGTCTTTTGACCTCCGCGGGGGTTTACTGGGGTTGGGAGCCTCAGTTCACACACTCGTGGACACTGGCTCTTCAGGCAGCGTCATGCCCCACTGTCTTCTTGTCCGGGATGCCACCTGCACGTGAGCTAGCTGGTTGGGCGTGGCCCACCGCGCCTCTGCGCTGAGCTTCCTGTCTTGTGCATTTTGAGCTGTCTCGTGGTCCATCTTCATGTTCACGGACTCTTCCCTGCCCCTGCAGACTCTCCAAGGAGCCCCTGCAGGCCCTCTTGCTACCGTGCGTCTAGTCCTATCATTTCCATCTCATTCTTCCTGGAACAGGGGAGCAGGACCGTCACAGGGGTCAGCAGTTTTCTTCTTGCCCATGATCTTACTGCCCCCGAAATGTCTACATGGAAAGCCTGCAAGAGGCTCAGCCCTGCAGGCCCACTGGCCCTCCGTCCATTCTGAATGGCTTTAGAAGCAACTTGAGGACACACATAAGCCAGAGCCAACAAAAGGCCCAGGTATCACTCAAAGAATTCTTGCCATGGTGAAAAATGGCTGGGTGACTCTTCAAACTAAGTTAGACACAGAGCTGGCACAGTGGCACATGCCTGTGAACCCAGCAACACAGGGGGCTGAGGCAGGAAGATTGCAAGTTCAAAGCCAGCCTCAGCATCTTAGTGAAGCCCTAGGCAACTTAGTGAGAAACTGTATCTAAATAAAAAATAAAAAGGGCTGGGGATAAGGCTCAGTGGTTGAGTGCCCCTGGGTTCAATCCCTGGTACCAAATAAATAAACAAATAAAATTAGACATAGAATTGCATATGACTCTGCAATTCCATTCCTGGGTGTACATCCAAGAAAACTGTAAGCAAGGACTAGGTTCTAGCAGCACTGTTCACAACAACCAAAAGGCGGAAGCAACACAAACATCCATCAATATAGGAAAGATCAGCTAATGTCCGCAAGTCCATAGAGTGGAGTAGCATTGAGCCACATGGAGAGGAACTCCGCAGGTGCTGCGTCGTGGGTGGACCTTGAGAACATTATGCTCAGTGAAATGAACTAGTTGCAAAGGAACAGATGCTATTTATGTCCACTTACATGATGGTCTAGAGCTGTCAAACTCACAGAGACAGAAGATGGAATGGTGGGTGTCAGGCCTGGGGGACAGGAGCAGTTAGTGTATAATGGAAACAGAGTTTCAATTTTTTTTTTAATTTTTTTTTTTTAAAGAGAGAGAGAGAGAGAATTTTTTAATATTTATTTTTTTAGTTATCAGCGTACACAACATCTTTGTTTGTATGTGGTGCTGAGGATCGAACCCGGGCCGCACGCAAGCCAGGCGAGCGCGCTACTGCTTGAGCCACATCCCCAGCCCCAGAGTTTCAATTTTAGAAGGTGAGAAAGCTCTGAAGATGCCCGATGCTGAAGGTTGTGCAAGAGCATGAATGTACCTAATGCCTCTGAACTGTGCAGCTAAAACGGACAAGCGGCAAACATATTCACTGCAACACAATAGAGTCCTTCATTTACAATTTACTTTCTTAAAACGGGAAAAGTCCTGATTTCGGTTCCAAAAAGCATACTTAATCAGTTCATTTAGGTGGAACCTGGTCCTTGTGGATTGGCTTTCTGTGGGTCCCACAGCTATGTCCCATGGCCACAGATCACCCTCACACCTGAGCCTGGAATCCTGCAGAGCCTGGCTGCCCTTCACCCCTGCACCCACCTGGGAACATGCCGTTGTGACGATGGCTACAAGATGGACAGGAGAACATCTGAGGAACAGCATGTATCCTCCATAAACCAGCCGGTGACCCCCAAAGAGCCACTGTGTACAGTGTTGCCTTATTCAGAGTGCTGCCAGTCGGGTTCCCGCAGCGCAGGGCAGAGGTCACTGCCAAGGCAGGAGCGGCCATCCTCGAGAGCTGGCGGCAGTAGCTGCCTCTTCTTGGAGAACATCTGGACCTCTCAAAAAAGAGAGGGTATAAGAAAGTTCTGCCTCTTGGGGTTCAGAAAAGGCGCTCTTCCTTCACAGTGAAGGAGAGTGCTCCCCCTGGGAGTCTCTGGGAGTCCTCAGGACTCATGAGGGGAGCTGAGCAGGACCGCAGCCCGTCTCTGTGCTTCTCTTCGCTCCCTCCTGGGGACGGAGGTGGGAAGAAAGGTCCCTCAATGCTGGTGGCCTCTGCACTCTCTCCTTCCCACACCCTCATTGCTTCCTGACTTCATAAACATCCCTGGGAAAACGCCCATTGCCATTCCACGGGCCTCCTCCAAGACAGTGAGTGGACAGGTCCCTCGGCACCCCCTGGGCTAGGAGAAGCGCCTCCCTGGGGTGGTCAAAGAGAGGCTGCCTTGAGAGGTCGCACTCCCTGTCAGCCTAACGTTGCTCGTCAGGACTTGAGTACTGACCACGGAGCCATTTAAACTGTGTGTGAGAAGAAAGGACAGAAATGCATCTACAACACCCCTGTTGTGGATTGGGTATGTGGTTCCCAAAAGCTCCTGAGTTGATGCAGGAATTCTAAGAGGTTAAATGATGGGATTGTGAGACTGTCACCTAGTCATTCCCTCATTGTTGGAATGCACAGACCAGGTAGTAACTGTAGGCAAATGGGTCATGGCTAGAGTGGGGGGACAGGCCCCGGTAGGGTTCATCTTCTCTATGGTCATTCCCTCTCTGATTCCTGGTCACCGTGAGTGGAATGACTTTTATCCACCAAATTCTTCTGCCTGATAATCTGCCTCACCTTGGGTCCAGAGCAATGGAACTGGCCAGTCGTGGACTAAGCCTCTGAAACAGAGAGGCAAAAATAAACTTTCCTCCTCTAAGTTGTTTTTGTCAGGTATTTTGGTCACAGCAATGAAAATCTGACTAACACAGAAAGCGATACTAGAAGTGGGGTCATTGCTGTGACTAACCTGACCATGTGGCTCAGAGGCCATAGAAACTGGTTTGTGGAAGCAGATGGAAGAGTTTTGAGATGCAGGATGGAGAAGCCTTTGAATGTTGTAATCAGAGCTTAAAGAGTCGGTCTGGTCACCGCTCAGAAGACCAGAATGCCAGTGGGAGTGTAAACAGGAAAGACTGGGCTCAAGAAGTATCAGAGAGGAGAAAGTTCTGTATGGGAAACTGGGCGAGAGGGCATTCATTTACATTTGGCCAAGAAGTTGTCTACATTTTGCCCTTGTCCTGAGATTATGGTTGAGGCTGAATTTAAAAGGATGGACAGATTAATCTAGCAGAGGAAATGTGAAGACAGTACAGCATTTACATGGCAGAATGAATAGTGTTAGCAGCTATTTTCCAAGTTTACTGTGATAATCAGGAGCAGAAAGTCGAGCAGAAAGATTTGAAAAATGTTGAGTTTGGCCAAAAAACTGTTAGTTCCAAAACTTTGTGTGAGGCTAAATTCAAAAGTGATGCATTAATTAATCTGGTGAAGGAAATTCCCAGGCAGCACAGCATTCAGGAAGTGGCATGGATTTTGCTGGAAGTTTTTGGTCAGGTTTACTGTGAAAATCAAGAACAGGATTTTTAAAACTTGCAGTTGGCCAGAAAAATACATGTAAAACTGGGGTCAGGGAAGGGGTGCTTGTTTAAAAGTTTATAGCTACTAAAGAGATGCTAAGTACTTGGCACCGAGACAGTAGAAAAGATGACTTGAGGGCACCTCGTGCATTTGCAAGACCACACCCATTGAAGGCCCAAGGATGTAGAGAGGAAAATTACTTTAAGGCAAGATCCCGGAGGCACCCTACTTGCACGGGGCAGCCTAGGACTCAAAGACTCAGGCCCTCAGACTGCGGCAGCCGGGATCCCAGAGCGCCCAGCTCCTATGCAAGCTGGCAGCAGACTTGGCTCCCACAAACCAGTTACTCTCTTCCTGGTGTCTGGCTAAGGTTACATTGGTTACAAAGCCCTGGAAAAGCTATTTGCCAGATACCAGAACAATTTCATGCAATAATTATACATTTATAACAGCAAATGTTGGTGAAACCATGCAGCACCGGACCCCCGCACACATGGCCTGTGGGACTGCATGTTGGCACCACCTTTATTTTTTTAAAAAGGCATTCTGGATTTTAGTATTTTTTTTACTTGTATACAGACATGATGCCTTTACTTCATTTATATTTTGGTGCTGGGGATGGAGCCCAGTGCCCCACACATGCAAGGCAAGCACAACTCCAGCCTGGCACAACCTTTTTGAAACCTGCTTGGCTGTGTCTCCTGGAGTTCAATGTAAGCAACCCCACAATCCTTTCTAAATGTATCCCTATCAGAAATGAAGAGACACGTGCACCAATGATGCACCAAATGATGCCCATAAGAGCTGCATTCATGCTGTGCCAAGCTGAAGGCATGGTTTGGGGCACAAACCATGGTGAGGACAGGATTGCAGAAATACCTGCTATGCTCAGAACAAGGTCAGGCTCCCCAGCAGCACCTTGAGCAGAAGAACCCAGGCACACTTCCTGATTCAACTTACATGAAGTTTAAAACACAAACCCATCTATGATGAGCCAACTCAGAAGACTGAGTTCTCTGAGGAGGAGCTCAGGCTGAGAAGAGGGGCAGGTGGGATTTCCTGGGAATTCTCTGTCTTTGCCCAGGTGGGGGCAGTCTCAGGGTTGTGCTTCCTAGAGTCAAAGTTCATCCAGCTGACCACTGTGCTTCAAGAACTTGTGTGTACGTACACGTACACACACACACACTGCTTTAAAGTTGGCTTAAAATTACATCTCTATCCTTTAAAGTGTATTTGTAGACATTAAAGGAAATTAATCTTAAGACTAAAAGACACATTAGTGAAAAAGTGATTAAAAATCCTATAAGAGCCAGGCACAATGGTACACACCTGTAATCTTAGTGACTCTGGAGGCTGAAACAGGAGGATCACAAGTTGAAGGCCAGTCTCAGCAACTTAGCAAGGCACTGTCTCCAAAAAGGGGGGCGGGGATGGGGATGTGGCTCCGTGGTAAAGCGTCCCTGGGTTCAATCCTCGGCACTCCCCGCCCCGCCCCCCAAAAAAATCCCATAAGATGAGGGAGCTAAATATTTATTTTGTAATAGCTGGGTTGAAATTTGGATCCTAGGCCTGTGGTTGTGAGCAGGCCTGCTGATTGGCACCCCTGCTGCTCATGAGCTGCAAGTGCAGGCGACGTGACTGTTGGGTGCCCCCGACCCACCCTGGGTCGCAGGAGTCGGAAAAATGAAAACGCGGTCGGAGCAAGTGCAGCTTTGTTCCCGAACATTCCCGAAAGTCTCTGTGACACAACCCGCGCTCCCCACCCAGAGCCCCAAGTGGAGTCGCCACAGGAACACGCGACCAGGATCGCGGCTGCAGTTCTGGAGATGTGCGCTGGTGGCCCCAGCCCGGCCCGGTCGGGGATCCGGGTTCTGAGGAGTGAGTTCCGATCCCGCCGCCTGGCGTTTTGTTCAAAGGCCCTGTGGCAAGGCTTGCTTCCCTGTGGGCTTCCCTCCGGTGTCCAGGTTCTGGGCTCCCTTGCTTAGTAACATCTCGCTAGTTGGGGGGCGTTGGAATCACCACGGCTCCTGCCGACCCCGGATGCTGGTCCACGGAGGCCTGACGACAGGCCGGACTTGCACGTCTGCCCATGACTTCTGAGGGCACCTCTCGGCGGCCGACCTCCCCCAGACCTCCCCGTCAGGCCGCAGGGCACAGGCCTCTCCTGGGGCGCTCCCCCCCCTGCCCTCTGTGCTCTGGCCTCTTGGAAGACCTGCCTCCTCTATTAGGTGGAGGCCAAGCGCTCTCTTCCTTGGATTCCCCTTCCATTTTCCCTCTGATCCAAAGTCTCCCTGTCCGAGTTGGCCCCTGTTGCTCTCCGTGTAGACTGGCCTTTGGATTCCCCCCAAATTCCCTCCCCTCTTAGTCTATTCTGGCTACTATGGCAAAATTCCTTAGAGCAGGCACTTTATAAAGAAGAGAAAAATCATTTCTCACCGTCTTGGAGTCCAAGGCTGACAGATCCAGTGTGTCCTCACTTAGAAGGGCAGGAGGGACAAAGGGCTCCCTGGCCCCTCTTCCAGGAGGTCACTAATCCCAGTCATGGGGGCTCTACCTCCTGATACCATGGCTTTTGTGGTTTCAGCACAGGAGCTTTGGGAGGACCCAAACACTCAGACTACAGCAGCCTCCACTCTGAAAGCTCTGGATGTGGAAGTGAGATGGGGTGCCATCCTGTTCCCCAGGCCCTGGCCTCCAGGACCCGAGAAGGTGACAGCACCTAGAAACAGGACTTCAGCTGACCCTCTGTGAGTTCTTTCACAAAGGGGAGATTAGGACTCAGATGTGAGAAAGAGGACCACCACCTGGAGGAGAGGGCAGAGATCGGAGCAAGGCAGCCACAAGCCGCCACCGCCCAACTGGGAGAGGCCAGGACAGATCCTCCATGGATTCAGAGGTGACTTCAGGCAGTGTGCATGCATGGCTGGGACAAGGGTGAGTCCTGGCTTGGTACCTACAAGACAGAAGATTCTGGCAAAGGGTGTTTTCTCCTTGAGCCTCGTCTTCCAGAAACAGAACAAGCAGCTCCTAACACACGGGGTTTCAGGCGAACTGCATGACCTAGCAGGGCCCCCGCCACAGGAGTGGCTCCGCCTGCTCCATGCAGAGTAGGAAAATAAGTGGCCTTCCTTCTCATTTGTGAACCCTCCCAATTCCTCCACACATGCATGATGGACCAAAAATAACCAGGGGACTCTGCAGGGACAAGGGGACAAGGCTGGCGTCCCTCCTGACACTTCAGTTCAGGGCCTGAGGTGCCGAGGTACCGTAGGTGAGGCTGTCAGGGTGGAAGTTCATGTGGCAAGTGAGCGTGGCCTTCCAGCATGTTCTAGGCTGAGATGCAAACCTGGGAGGAAGCTGGCAGAAGGTTGGCCACACCCACGTGGCTGCCTTCTCCCCGCTGGGGGTGAACCCCAGAGAGGAAGGAGACCAGGATCGCAGCCCGGTGCCTTGTGGTCTGTAGGGAGGGTGTCCACGCAGACCACTATCTGATTCCTCATGAGGACCATGGGTCACTCTGAACATGTTCTACCTAGCCCAGTTTAGGACACCGGTTACCTAAGGACCTGCTCAGGGCTCGACTTGGTCATCCAACCAGCGAGAAACACAAGTCTTCTTTTCAACTGAACTGGAAAGAAGAGTAAGGCAATGTGGCCTGTAGGAGAATGGAACCAGGATTCTTAACTTGGCGAGGATGCTCGACATGGGTGGAACCCATGAGCAAACCCCACTTGAGAGCAGCCTGCAGAGCCCATAAAGGAAACAAGGGTCCTTTTCTCCTTTTAAGCCTGGGGTACTGGCTACTCTCCACCCGACCTCGACGGTGTCAGGCCTGAAGGTCAATGCAGTTACAGGGTGTGCTTATGTACTAGCTCCGTGCCAAAGCCAGGAGATCTGTGCTGCCACTGGGTGGTGACGTGAGTCAGCGCTGCTGCTTTTAGTTCAGGACAGAGCCACGCAGAGCCACGTCTCTCAGTTAGGGACCTCTGGCTTCCCTCCGTGAGCTGTGTTTCCAGGTCACTCATACTATGGCTGCATCCCCAAGACAGCTCCCCTGGGACCAGCAGAGAATCCAGGGACACATACCGCGGGACATAAATGTCTCCACTCGTATCTACAACGTTGGCATTCCTAGCAAATGGGCACGTGCCTTCCAAGTCCACACTGCACATTCCTGCTTCATGACTTTGTTTGCAGAGATGAGATTCATGACGCACTTTGCCATAAATAGGGGGCTCAGTAGCCTGTATTCCTGGAACATGTAGACACTTAACAGGTGCCATTGACTGGCTGACTGAACAGTCACTTTTTTTTTTTTTTTTTTTGCAGATGGCAGAGGCAAGATCTGGGGACCGCGTGATCATCCAGAAAAAATAGGACACAAGTGCTACTTTCCTAGGCATTCTTTTAATATTGTTTTTTCATTCACATGGTAAAAAATTCCAAAAACACAAAAGGGTATTATTAAAGTTACTCTTTTTGTAAAGAGGGGTCGCTTCCCCTGTCCACACAAACGCCAGCCCGAGGGACCCACAGCACTGCACCTTGACATTGTCTCATAAGAATACAGCTGGGACCATTCAAGTTCAGACGCGCAGATCAACCTGATTCTTCTTTTACTGTCTCAATACTTTTTATTGTGAAATATTTTAAAAATACTCAAAGGTATAGGAAATATAACAAATGATTGTATACTCGTTACCCATCTTAGGCAAATCAACACTTTTCCACATTTGCTTAAGAAAATTTTTTCCAATGAGAAAAGACCACCTATATTGCCCCATTTTCCTTCCTCTCTCTCAAAGTTTGTATTAATCAAAAGCATATTTTAATTTTTATATCTGCAACACAAATCTGTGTTAGAGTATGTGTGGTCTTTTCCATGATGGTCTGACTCTGCCCCTGTGTGTGCAAGCAGCTGCAGGCAAAGTGTGAATGCTCTGTTCCAATAAAACTATAAAAACAGGCAGCAGGTTGAATTTGGTCCTCAGGCAATAATTGGCCAACTACCAATCTACTGTTTTTAAATGTTGAATTAATGGTGTCACACTTTATTTCCTTCTCAAGTGGCTGCCTCACTGTAGTATTTTGGGCACACTCATGTTGATGGACATAGCTCTTGCCATTTCAGCTCTCTGTGGACTAAGGTAAGCCCACGTCCCATCATCTCAGGTCTCTGTTAGGGGCACTGCAGATGTGCTGTGCTTTCCGAAATGCTCCTAACTTTGCTATTATTAGTTTCACCTTTTGTACCATCCTGCTTACAGTTCATGGGGAGACCTCAACTTCAGCCCTGCTGATGCCCTGTTCCTGCATCTTTTTTTCTAACCCAGAAGACACCAGTCTCCTTTTTAAATATTCTCTTTTTGAATTTGATTTCATAGCTATGTTCTTGGAGCAGAGAGGTTGTAGCAAAGCTTGAATTACCAGAGTTCTCATAATTTGGACTCCGTGTCCTGCGTGCGCTCGCGTGTGTGTGTGTGTGTGTGTGTGTGTGTGTGTGTGTGGTGTTCAGCCTGCTATAATACATCCTGTGCATCCCTAAAAGTAACCAAGCTGTGCAGTCTAACACATTAAACCCCACAGGGCACAACAGTCAGATATTTCAAGGGCAACACATTGGAAAAGCCTGATGAAAACATGACCACACTTCCACACAGGTGTTAGATGGTTAAGAAACACACCCATGAGTATCTGAGTATTCCCCTCCCCCTGCAAAGGGCCTGGTGACTTCAGTGAGGGTGGGCACAGGAGGGTGGGCCTGGAGCTGCTGTGGAGTGTGGAAGCAGAGTCCCCCAGGTCACCTGGGGAGTTGGGTCAGAAAGAAAACCTGTCTTTCTTCTCTCCATCTAAGGCTCATGCTGGGGCCCTGATAACAACAGACAGATTAAAACAAAAGCACACACATTCATTTAAGGTACACTGTATCTACTAATAAGTTTTAGGTGACAGGGAAGCCTCCACAATGAACCAAAGACCCCTCCTCCCCTGGGTACCAGGAGTGGAAAGTCATGGGGAATAAAGGGGACAGGATGGGGAAAAGGACGGGCTCAGGGTGGCTCGCTGGGAACTGAGGTCGCTGCTCAGGCACCAGTCCTCCTCCTCCTCAGTCTCTGGAGACAGGCTGCTCCTTTCCTCCAGGTTGAGGGAGGGCATCTCGAATCCAAAGGTCTTAGGTGGTCAGAGAGACCCTCCGCACCTGCCTTCCTCAAATCCCTCCCGTTTGAAATATCCAGCATGCAAGGTACCATTTTCCAGGGGTGGCCCGTCAGGACCCTTCAGGTGCTGCATCAGACGGGGTGGGACTGCTCACCGGGCAGCACGGGGACATCTGGAGTCCGAGCCTGAGAGAAGTTTGGCATTCCCATTGGTCTCCGCCCCCCAGGTTTCCTCTTCTCCCTCTCCAGCCTGCACCCGTCCAGAGGCAGACGTTGACAAAGTTGTCCCCTAGTATTCGGAAGTGCTGAAACAAACTTGCCTTCTCAGCACAAGCACCAGCGATGTCTGGCGGCCACTTCACCTCCTCCCGACCCAGGCCAGTGGGCAGGAGGGCGCCTCCTTTCCGAGGATCAGCCCTGGCTCTGCCTCTGCCGCACACGTGGAAGACACCAGCGGTGTCTGCACGGGACCTGCAGGAACGCAGGCTCTCCCGGTTCCCGGGCTTTCCCTCCAGAGCCCCGAGGAGGAGAGCCAGACGCTTCCAAACTCCAGACAGGCCTCGGGCTACACTTCCTTCCCAGTAACACCCTGACTTCCCGCGCCCCAGGCGGGCGGGAGCTGCGGGTGAGCCAGGCACGCGCACGCCGCCCAGAGCTCACCTGGTGCGTGCCCGGCTCGCCCTGGGCCACTTCAAACGCTCCAGTCGCTTCCGAAGGAGCGCGGCAGGTTCGGGCTCGGGCCGCGAGGGCAGTGTCGTCGGCAGGGGGCGCCCTGGCACAGCTGGCCGTCGCCGCGCACGGAGCAGGTGCCCAGCGCAGCAGGTGTCCCGTGGCCGTGCACACTCACACCTGTGGTCCTGCGCTTCCGCGTCCACCCTGACCCCAGGCCCCTTCGTGCTCTGAGCGGACACGCAGCCGCAGCCCTATAATCAAATCTCCACTTTGTGCTTCTGGAAGGTGACTCTGGTGGCACTGCAGCGAATGGACCGGAGGAGGCAAGGCTGGGACAAGAAGGCTAGTGTGGAAGGGGTTTGTTGGGTCCCAAGGCACCAGCAGTGTCCCAGACAGGCCACACAAAGCTGCCCAATCCTCACCAGCCCTGCTGTTGCTCTTCTTTACCAATAAGGAACCGAGGTGCAGAGAGAGTCAGACACACACGGCAGCACTAGGGCCTCCGCATAGTGGTCAGCTTCAGAGTAGGGGTCTCCAGCTACAGTCAGCTCACTTGGACAAAGGCAGTTGTGGGTGGCCGAGCCCCTTCTCTGTTGCCTGTCCATTAGCTGACAGAGCACCTGCTCTGTGCGGGCACCCTGCCAGGAGCGGGGGAGAGGACGCTGGTCAGGGAACCCATGGACACCCTCACGGAGAGCTTGGGTCCCTCATCATGGGCTTCACACTGCCCATTCAGTTCTCATTTGTCTTCTCATTTCCTGTGTAAACTGGCTGCTTTAAGAATCAGGGATATCATATCAAATTTTATGTACTCTTAGGCAAGCCTGGGCTTCTCTGATTTTTTAATCTTTATTTTTATTTGTTTATTTTTATGTGGTGCTGGGGACCAAACCCAGGGGCTCACATGTGCGAGGCAAGTGCTCTACCACTGAGCTACAGCCCAGTCCTGCTTCTCTGTTTTTTAATATCTTATAAAATTGAGAACATTTGGAGATTTTTCCTGTAAAGATTATTTCATATTTGATGTACAGGGTCGCATAAATATTTAGAGGTAATTAGACAAGTGTCTATATTAAATAAAGACACAAAATGTGCTGGATTCCATTTTTTGGATTAAAAAAGAATAGTAAATAAATGATTACACTTGCTGCTTTTCATTTATGCTTACTCTTAGTAAGGCAATGAGATGAAGGACAGTCCAGCCCTGTACCATTCAAAATGCATGAGTCATTGTCATATAGACTCCACCCTGAAACCACAGGGTGACATCCTCACATCAAAATAGAGGGCTCCAGTAAGTGGGGGAAACAGAGTTGCTGGTGCACCGGTGTCCTCAGAGTCTTTCTCAGCAAACACTTGAGGAGGGACGGGCACAGAATGTTCTGAGAACTCATGTAGCCAGGGCGCCCAGGCACTGGGTAAGGAATCCTGAAACGTGAATGGAGGGCAGTGCCCAGGCAGCTGGCTGCCACAACAGCTGCAGCTCATAAAAGGAAAGCAGCCTCAGGGGCTCAACAGGTGCGCCTGGTACCTGTGGCCAAACAGCAGGCGCCAGGAGCCAGCGAGAGTCACGCGGATGGCCGGACCCCACTGCCGGCTGCGATGTGGCCCGGCCCAGCAGCCAGTGCCCTTGCCCATCCTAACCCTCA
The DNA here is from genome assembly GCF_048772815.1 of Callospermophilus lateralis. Classification (NCBI taxonomy): domain Eukaryota; kingdom Metazoa; phylum Chordata; class Mammalia; order Rodentia; family Sciuridae; genus Callospermophilus; species Callospermophilus lateralis. The sequence continues at coordinate 109,669,191 of NC_135316.1, read as the reverse complement.
GGTTCTTGTGTTCAGAGTTTGAGTGCTTGGTGTGCAGGTGGTGTTTTGCTGAATACAGCCTGTTGGGAAACAACCGCAGGATGGGCTCAGGCCCTGGGCCCACAGCCAGAGGGACCTGGCTCAGTCTCTGTGCATCTCCTGACTTCCAGCCCTACGCTGGCTGGAGGCCCCAGGGCATTTGGGTCTCCTGGAATCAGTGTCAGTTCAGAGTTAGATCCAGCAGTCCACAAAAGGTGCACAGTCACCCTGCTGAAAGGCCACAGGTCCCTGGGGACAGCTGCAGGAAAGATTAGCAGTCAACTGTCAGTAGTGTACAGGGCCCAGCAGCCCCAGCTCCTGTTCACTCAGGGGCTCTGGTTCCGGGACTGATGGCAGAACTGACATTCTGTTTCATGATTCTGGTTGGACTTTTGGTCACTTGACCTAGAACCCCTCCATCTATCCAGAGGGAGTCTGAATTCAGTAAACTTCCTTATCTGTTTCACTTCTAAGGACACCAAGACCAACTCCCAGTGCTCTGGTCTCTGTGGTCAGACTGTCCTGATCAGCTGGGCTTCTGCTGTCCATCAGGGAGCCAATATCCACCTGCCTTCTGCAGTTGAGTGCCACACAGTCCACTGCTCCTGGGGTTGCAGTGACAGGTAAGGAGAAAATCATAAAAGCCACCAGACAGCGGGACATCGAAGTAAGGACCCCCAGATTCTCATCGGAAAAAGTTTGGATAAGAAAACAGTGAAACAATGCCTTCAGCATGCTGAAAAGGAGGGAAACCTGTCAACACAGAATTCTACACCCAGGGGGCTGGGGATGTGGCTCAAGCGGTAGCGCGCTCGCCTGGCACGTGTGCGGCCCGGGTTCGATCCTCAGCACCACATACAGACAAAGATGTTGTGTCCGCCCAAAATTAAAAAAAATAAATAAATATTAAAAAAAAAAAAAAAGAATTCTACACCCAGGAGAAATACCTGTTAAAATAGGAGAAAAATAAAGATGTATTTAGATCAATGAAAGCTGAAAGCATGCACAGCTGCATGCCTATGCTGCAGGAAAAGCTTCAGGTGGAAGGGAAATGAGGCCAGAGGGAGGAAGAGCACAGAAATAAGGAGCAGAGGGTGAGCAACAGCTTTCCTCAACACAAGAGTCTCTCTCAAACAAAAGCCATGACACCTTCCTGTGTGTTTATAAGTTATATAGATGTAATAGATTTAGCAATGGTAGCATAGATCAAGATGGCAATAAATGAAAACATGTGATTGCAAATTATGTTGCATTTTACAAAAAGTGGCAAAATAAGAGTTCTAAGCAGCCCATGGGAAAGTCAGAACCTGTGTTGCCAACTTTACAGCAACATGGGGAAAAGTATATAAAGAAGTTTGTGAGAAAATTCAAAATAGAAATAAAAAGACAATTCTAAAAAAAATATTCAATTATCCTCCCATCCCCCCAAAAAGGAACATAGGAATGCGAAAAATCATGAGCAGGGGCAGGAAATAAATAGCAAGAGAGTAGACCAACATCCAATCATGCCAACAATTACATTAAGTGGAAATGGGCTAAGCACTCCAGAGCTGTTAGATTGGATCTTTTTAAAGCAAGGCCTACGTCCACACTGTCTATAATATGTGCCTTGTAAGGATAGGAAAAATGAGGAGGTTTAAATAAGAAGACAGGAAAATATACATCATGGAAATGGTGTTAGAACTCTGGAGCGGCTACATCCAGGTAAATAGAACTTAAGACAATGAGGAATTTCTGGTACAGAGACATTTCACAATGGCAGAAGAATCAATTCATCAAGAAGACATAGCAGTCATAAACGTGTGCGCTCCATGAGTTTCCTAATACATGAGGCAAACGGTAGCTGAATTAAAAGAACAGACAAACTTGCAGTCTAGTTGGAGCTTTTAACATTTCTCTCTCGATAATTGGTGGATCAGCTAGATAAACTAGGAGAGAGAGTGTGGAAGACCTGACGGCACTGTTAGCTACCTTGATCAAGCTGACGTTTCACAGCGTTGCATCCAACAACTGGGGAACACACTTTTTAAAGCACACAATGAAAGTTTTCCAAGACAGCCCACATGGGGCATGTGAGGTAAGTCTCAAAACTTCTAAGATTTGGGTGCTTACAGAGCATTTTCTCTGACTGCAGAAAACTGAATTAGAAGTAATTAATAATGTGAGTAGGTAATGTCCACATAATTGGAGGTTAAACTGGACTGTGCAGGTTCATGCCTCTTATGGACTTTGTGTCATTTTTACTTCTAGTCGTCAGAGCAAATCCTTTGGATTTAATTCTGGATCATCATGTTGTAGGCCTAAGGAAAAGCAGACCTGTGCTGCAATCATCTCTCCACTACCCCCACTGGCCTTCTTGGCACCTGGCTGGGTGCCCTCAGCTCTTGGTCCAACCCCAGCCCAGATAACCAGAGTCTCACCTCTGCATGGACTCCACTACCCAGGGCTGCCTAGACCAGGTATGCAGCGTTGTCCAGAACACAGAGACCCAGTAGCTGCCCTGGCTCTTGAAACTCCATGGAGATTGTATTCTCTCTTCGTCTGGACAGACACAAAACCCTTCAAAGACAGAGCCTCAGGGGACCTATTTGGTCCCAGTATGCACGCTTGTCTTCTTCGTGAGAAATGTGGACTGCTTGTAGGCCTTTGGTATCCAGGGGGTTTTTCATGATGAGCTCGAGAGGTTCCTGCCTCCAGGACCCCAAGTAAGCATCACAGATTTATCTAAAAGCACAGATAACCTTAGCTGCTACTATGAAAATGTTCGACTGCCCCGTTGGAGTGTTGTGTGTTATGAAATCAAAGAAGCGATGATCAGTTGGTACGGCTCCAAAGACACCCCAGCGTTACCTGTGGGGGAAGAGTTGCTTGTGGGGGCTGCATTCTGTCCCCCTCAAATTCATAGGTTGAGGTCCTAACCCCCAGCACATCACGTGACTATGTAGAAACAGGGTCAGTGTAGACACAGCCAGTCGAGATGAGGTCATCCTGGAGCAGGGTAGGCCTATGTGCAGAGAGGGTGTTTGGACACAGCATGGGAGGACACCGCGTGAAGGTGGGGGCAGACTGGGTGGCACAGTACAAGATAAGGAACACCAGGGGTTGATTCGACACTGGAAGCTGGAGTAGGCTCTCCCCAGAGCTTCAGAAGGAACGGACCCTGCCGGATCTCGGTCGTGAGGCCCCCAGATGGTGGGACGACAGGTTTCTGCTGTTCCTCATGAGCCTGCTGGTGGCACTTTTTCTGGCAGCCCCGGCCTGTGAACACACTGCTTATGACGAGGACTGTCCATGCTGGTTGTGGGTGTTGACCCCTGAGCTCGCTTTCAGGTCGATACCAGGTAACCCTCCACAGCCCTGGGGAGGTGCTGACGCCTGCCTCTACAGAGGAGTAGACTCAGTCTCCCAGGGACAAGGAACTGGCCCCAAGTCACGCAGCCAGCCGGCGGTGGGCCAGGACTCGAGTCCTAGAAGCACAAGAAGGCCCCTTCTCCTGCAACCAGACTGTCGGGGAGGCAGGCTTTCCAAACGTTCTTTAAATTTTTATTTTGAAGCAATTTTGAGGCTACGGAAAAGTTGCAAAAATACTAAAAATAACTCCTGCTGAGCACCCACCCCAAGATTCCACCAGTTCCATGTTGGTTGCAAGGAAGGACCTAACCTAGAACCAAGTTTGCACCCAGCCACCCTCGTGGCCTCAGTCTGGAACGTGTCTCACTCTTGATCTCAGTGGCGCCACATTTCTGAAGACCACAGGCTGGTGGTTTTGCAGAAAGCCCCATGGTGTAGCCTGTCCCACCCTTTCTCATGATCAGACCCAGGCTGGGCATCTCAGTGGCAGGTCATGGAAGTGACATACCCTGGAGGCCCTCTGTCAGGGGCACCTGATGTCATCTGTTCCATGGCTGTCACCATCAGCTCTGGCATTTGATCAACACTCTGTATTTGGCGGGAGCGGGGGTTACTAAAAGACTTTCTTTTTATCCTTTGTGATTAATGGATCTTTTGTGGAGAGGAACTTGAGACTGTACGTACCCCTGACAGGCCCCGAGCTGCTGGTTTGATGGTGGTAGTGGCTGTCAATGATGATGGGTTTTTTTTTAATATATATTTTTTTTAGTTGTAGTTGGACACAATATCTCTATTTTATTTTTATGTGGTGCTGAGGATCGAACCCAGGACCTTGCAAATGCTAGGCGAGCGCTCTACCTCTGAGCCACAACCCCAGCCCCAATGATGATGTCTTAATTCCATTTTCCCCGCTACTTTAAGAAAGATTCCTCTTTACTCATTTAGATAGTTGTATTTGTTTCTGTCATTCAAACTAATTTTTAAAAGATTAAAATGTATTGAACAACACGGGGCTGGGGTTGTGGCTCAGCAGTAGAGCGCTCACCTAGCCCGTGCAGGGCGCTGGGTTCAATCCTCAGCACCACATAAAATAAATAAATAAAATAAAGACATTGTGTCCAACTACAACTAATATATATAGATATAGATATAGACATAGATAAATGTATTCAGCAACAAACTTGAAAAAATTAACTGCATATTTAAAATATTCTAGCTTGACTATAATCAACTAATTTCCCTACAAAATTTTACCCAAGAAAGTCTGACCTGAATACTGTTGATTTAATTCATTTCTGTTGCCCTCATTATCATCATTGCCATTCTATCCATTATTGATAATAAATCAAAGTCATTGTTGACATAGAGAGAAATGTGGGCAGAATATAGCTACAAAAAAAAATGAACCTTTGAAAGTAGCATTGAAAAGAAGAAGGGTCTTATGCCATTTTCTTGTGAAATAGAATATATAATGCCGCAACATTTACTGAATGTGATTTATTTTTGACTGAATTGCAATTAGTATCTGTAAATAGAAAAAAAACCATTAGACTCATATCCAACTTATATAGAAAAATTATTCTCGAGGACTGCCTCTGCTGACCCATGGGAGCCCAGGCCCACATTAGGTCCAAGACAGCCTTGCCAACCAGCAGCCTCACTCGGGAGCCCAGGCTCAGGCCTACAACCACCCCCACCACCTGTGCAGGACCACAGGCTCAGGTTAGGCCCAGGCCCGAACATATGACCAGCAGACCTATGTGGGAGCCTAGGACCGGGCAGGCCCAGCCTTATCCCGCAGGCTTACCTGGGAGCCCAGGCCTAGCCCACCTCCATCTTGGGACACCGTAGCCACCGCCATAGCCCTCCCCAAGCCTCCACATTGCAACAACACCCAAGGCCTAGAAGCAGCTGCATCTTGGAACAGGTAGCCCAAGCCATTGTAAGGCCCACCCTTTCAGCCCCATCCCTGAAAATGGCTTCATCCATCTTGGAGCACCCCCACTGCTATCTTTTTTAAAAACATATTTACTTTTTAGTTGTAGATGGACACAATACCTTTATTGATTTTTATGTGGTGCTGAGGATCAAACCCAGGGGCTCAGACATGCTAGGTGAGTATTCTACCCCTGAGCCACAACCCCACCCTATTTTGAGTTACCTCCACTATTGCTATCAGCACCTTTGTTGCTATAGCATCCATCACGGGACACTGACTGGGTACTGGAAGCCCAGCACCAAGGTGAGGTACAGGTAATCTGCGTGGACACTACAGGATTATAGGTCAGGAACTGTAATACCTCAGATCCACACTGAAAGAAAGGGAGACACATGGAAAGCATGAAAAAACAAGGGAGGAAAGTGCCCCAAACAAACCAGGGTACTACAGTAATAGAACCCACGGACAGAGCATTGGATGAAATGTCAGAGAAGGAGTTCAGAATATACACGATTAAAATGATCTGTGAATTAAAGAATGAGCAAATACAGGCAAAAATTGATCACTCCAAGAAAGCAATAAGAGAGCAAATACAGGTAGCAAAAGATTACTTCAAGAAAGAGAGTCTGGGGGAAAAAAGTCCAGAAATCCTTGAAATGAAGGAAACAATTAGCCAAATTAAAAACTCAATAGAAAGCATCACCAACAGACTAGATCACTTGGGAGACAGAACATCAGATAATGAAGACAAAGTTTACAATCATGAAAATAAAATTTGCCACACAGTGAAGATTGTAAGGAACCATGAGCAGAACATCCTAGAATTATGGAACAGTATTAAAAGACCAAATCTAAGACTTATTGGGATAGAGAAAGGCACAGAGATTCAAACCAAAGGAATGCACAATCTCTTCAATGAGATAATATCAGAAAAGTTCCCACACACGAAGAATGAATTGGAAAACCAAATACAAGAGGCCTATGGGACACCAAATGTACAAAATTACAACAGATCTACACCAAGGCACATGGTAATGGAAATGCCCAGCACACAGAATAAGGAGAGAATCTTAAAGGCCACAAGAGACAGGAATCAGATCACACACAGGCAGAGACCAATTCATATCTCAGCAGATTTCTCAACACAGATGCTCAAACTCAGCAGATCCTGGAACAACATATACCAAGCTCTGAAAGAAAAGGGAGGCCAACCAAGAATCTAACATCCAGCAAAATTAAGCTTCAGATTTGATGATGAAATAAAAAACTTTCATGATAAACAAAAGTTAAAAGAATTCACAGTGAAAAAGCCTGCACTACAGGGTATACTCAGCACAATGTTCCAGGAGGAGGAAATGAAAAGCAACAAGAAAATCAGCAACAGGAGGAACTACACAGAAGGAAAAGCCACTAAAGGAGAAACCAAATCAAGTTAAAAACCAAAAATAAACCAAAATGTCCAGGAATACACATCGTATTTCAATAATGACTCTGAATGTGAATGGCCTAAACTCATCAATTAAAAGACACAGACTGACAGATTTTATTTTTTAAAAAGACCCAGCAATATGTTGCCTCAGGAGACTCATCTCACAGGAAATGACATCCACAGACTGAAGGTGAAAGGGTGGGAAAAAGCATGTCACTCACATGGGCCACTTAAACAACAGGGGTCTCCATCCTCATATCAGATAAAGTGGGTTTCAAACCAAAGCTAGTGAAAAGGGACAAAGAAGGACATTTCATAGTGCTTAAGGGATCCATACATCAGTGAGACATAACAATCATAATATCTGTGCCCCAAACAATGGGTCATATATGTATATCAAACGAACCACTCTCAACTACAAGAACCAAAGAGACCACAACACAATAATACTGGGTGACTTTAACACACCTCTCTCACCATTGGATAGATCTTCCAAACAAAAATCAAACAAAGAAACTAGAGAACGCAATGATACAATCAATAAGTTAGACATACATAGAATATTCCACCTAACAACAAGTGAATACACGTTCTTCTCAGCAGCACATGGATCCTTCTCCAAAATAGACCTTATGTTATGCTACAAAGCAAGTCTTAGAAAACAAACAAAAAAAATAGAGATACTACCCTGCATTCTATCTGACCCTAATGGAATGAAATTAGAAATCAATAATAGAATAAAACATAGAAGCTACTCCAACACCTGGAGGCTAAACAAATGCTATTGAAGTATGCATGGATAACAGAAGACATCCGGGAGGAGATCAAACATTCTTAGAGGTCAATGAGAACTCTGATACAACTTATGGAAATCTCTGGGACACTATGAAGGCAGTGCTAAGAGGAAAGTTCATTGCATTAAGCTCATTCATTAAAAGCAGGAAAAGTCAACAAATAAACAACCTCACATTACATCTCAAAGCCCTAGAAAGAGGAACAAACCAACACCCAAAGTAGTAGAAGAAAGGAAATAATTAAAATCAGGGCAGAAATCAATGAAATTGAAATAAAACAAACAATTCAAAACATCAACAAACCAAAAAGCTGGTTCTTTAAAAAAATAAAAAATTTACAAACCCTTAACCACCCTAATGAAAAGGAGTGAGAAAACTCAAATTACTAAAATTTGTGATGAAAAACAAAATATCACGACAGACACTATTGAACTACAGAGGACAATTATTTTGAAAACTATTTTGAAAATGTATATTGCAGTAAAATAGAAAATCTCAAAGATACTGTCAAATTTCTGGAGGCATATGATCAAGAGGACATACACAATTTAAACAGATCAATTTCAAGCAAGGAAACACAAGATGCCTACCAACCAAGAAAAGCCCAGGACTAGACGGATTCACAGTTGAGTTCTACAAGATCTACAAAGAAGAATTAACACCAATACTCCTCAAATTATTCCATGAAATAGAAAAGGAAGGAACCCTTCCAAACTCATTCTACAAAGCTAGTATCATCCTGATACCAAAACCAGGCAGAGACATATTAAGAAAAGAAAATTTCAGTCCAATATCTCTGATGAACATAGATGCAAAAATTCTCAATAAAATTTTGGCAAATTCCATACAAAAAATATATTAAAAACATTGTGCACTATGATCAAGTGGGGTTTATTCCAGAGATGCAAGGTTGGTTCAACATATGGAAATCAATGAATATAATCCATCACATCAATAGACTTAGATAAGAATCTAATGGTTATATCAATGGATGCAGAGAAAGCATTTGACAAAATACAGCACCCTTTCATGTTCAAAACACTAGAAAAACTAGGGATAGTAGGAACATACCCCCAAATTTTAAAAGCTATCTATGCTAAACCCAAGGCCAACATCATCCTAAATGGAGAAAAATTGGAAGCATTCCTTCTAAAAACAGTAACAAGACAGGGATGCCCTCTCTCACCACGTCTATTCAACATAGTCCTTGAAACTCTTGCCAGAGCAATTAGACAAAAGAAATTAAAAGAATACAAATAGGAAAAGAAGAACTCAAACTATCCTTATTTGCTGATGACATGATTCTATACTTAGAGGATCCAAAAAACTCCATCAGAAAATGTCTAGAGTCAATAAATGAATTCAGCAAAGTAGCAGGATATAAAATCAATACCCATAAATCAAATGCATTTCTATACATTACAATACTCTGAAAGAGAAATTAGGAAAACTAACCCTTCCACAATCACCCCGCCCCCCCCCCCAAAAAAAAAACCTTTGGAATCAATCTAACAAGAGAGGTGAAAGACTTCTACAATGAAAACTACAGAACACTAAAGCAAGAAATTGAAGAAGACCTTAGAAAATGGAAAGATTTTTCATGTTCTTGGATAGGCAGAATCAATATTGTCAAAATGCCATACTATCCAAAACACTATATGGATTCAGTTCAATTCCAATTAAAATCCCATCATCATTCCTTATAGAAATCGAAAAAGCAGGGCTGGGGCTAGGGCTCAGTGGTAGAGCACTTGCCTTGCACGTGTGAGGCACTGGGTTCGATCCTCAGCACCACATAAAAATAAATAAACAAACGAGAAGTATTGTGTCCATTTACAACTAAATATGTGTGTGTGTGTTTGTGTATATGTATATATATATATATATTTTGTGTATATGTATATATATATATATGTATATGTAAATATACATATACACAAACACACAGAGAGAGAGAGAGAGAGAGAGAGAGAAATAGAAAAAGCAGTCATGAAATTCATTTGGAAAAATAAGAGACACAGAATTGCCAAAGCAATCCTTAGCAGGAAGAGTGAAGCAAAGAAACATTATAATACTAGACCTTAATCTATACTACAAAGCTATAGTAACAAAAACAGCTTGGGATTGGCACCAAAATAGACATGTAGACCAATGATACAGAATAGAAGAAACAGAGACAAATCCACATAAATACAATTATCTTATACTCGATAAAATGCCAAAATATGAGTTGGAAAAAAGATAGCCTCTTCAACAAATGATGCTGGGTAAACTGAAAATCCATATGCAGCAAAACGAAACTAAACCCTTCTTTCTCACCATGCACAAAACTCAACTCAAAGTGTATCAAGGACTAGGAATTAGACCAGAGACCCTGTGCCTAATAGAAAAAGTAGGCCCAGATGTTCATCATGTCAGATTAGGGCCCAACTTCCTTAACAAGACTCCTAAAGCACAAGAAATAAAATCAAGGATCAATAAATGGGATGGATTCAAACTAAAAAGCTTCTTCTCAGCAAAAAAAACAATCAGTGAAGTGAAGAGAGAGCGTACATTTTGGGAGCAAATTTTTGCCACACGCATGTCAGATTGAGCACTTATATCCAGGATATATAAAGAACTCAAAAAACCTAACACTGAAAAAAAAGAATTCAATCAATAAATGGGTTAAGGAGCTGAACACACCTCTCACAAGAAGATACACATTCGACCAACAAATATATGAAAAAATGTTCAACATTCTCTAGCAATTAGAGAAATGTAAATCAAAACTAAGATTTCATTTCACACCAGTCAAAATGGCAATTATCAAGAACACAAGCAACAATAAGTGTTGTCGAGGATGTCGGGGAAAGGCACACTCATACATTGCTGGTAGGACTGCAAATTGGTGCAACCAATCTGGAAAGCAGTATGGAGATTCCTTAGAAACTTGGAATAGAGCCGCCATTTGCCCAGCTATCCCACTCCTCAGTCTATACCCAAAGGACTTGAAATCAGCATACTATTGGAACACAGCCACAACACGTTCATAGCAGCTCAATTCATGATAGCCAAACTGTGGAAGCAACCTAGATGCCCTTAAACAGATGAATGTATAAAGAAACTGTGGCATACACACACACACACACACACACACACAATGGAATATTACTCAGCATTAAAAGAGAATAAAATTATGGCATTTGCAGGTAAACGGATGGAATCAGAGAATATCATGATAAGCAAATAAGTCAATCCCAAAACACCAAAGGCCAAATGTTCTCTCTGATAAGTGGATGCTGATCCATAAGGGGGGGGGGAGGGTGTGGAAAATGGAGGAACTGTGATTGAGTAAAGGGGAGGGGAATGAAGGTAAGAAAGATGGGTGGAATGAGGTGGACATCATGACCCTAGGTACATTTATGACTGCATATATGGTATGACGCTATATTGTGTACAACCAGAGAAATGAAAGTTATGCTACAACTGTGTACCATGAATCAATATGCATTCTGCTGTCAAATATACCTATTTTAAATAAATTAATTTTAAAAGATGCAAGATAATTTGACAAACATAAAAATAAAGGCTAATCGTCAAAAAAGAGTAATATGGGGAAATATGAATATCATAAGAATGTATATGTGGCAATATGTGT